>NC_091117.1:120399725-120699725 GCF_040183065.1 Periplaneta americana | reverse complement strand
TAAAGTTCTTTAATGCACAAAGCATTGCGCCAATTGAAATTCATCGGCAGCTCTGTCAGGTCTATGGGCCGAACATCATGAGTAACCAGATGGTGCGTAGCTGGTGTAGGCAGTTTTCCGAAGGTCGTCAAAATGTCCATGATGAAGAGGGCAGTGGGCGACCGTCCCTCATCAATGATGATCGTGTTGAGCTGGTGCGGCAATGCATCATGGAGAACTGTCGCTTCACGATTACGGAGCTGAGTTGCCATTTTCCGCAGATATCGCGATCCTTGTTGCATGCGATTGTCACTAAGCACCTGCTGTTCAAAAAAGTGTGTGCCAGGTGGGTGCCGAAAAACCTGACACTCGAACACAAAATGCAACGTTTAGGAGCAGCACTGACATTTCTGCAACGGTATCACGATGACGGCGACGAGTTCCTCGACAGGATCGTCACGGGCGATGAGACTTGAATTTCGCACTTCACCCCGGAAACCAAGCAGCAGTCAATGCATTGGCGGCATATTGATCTCCGGTCAGGACGAAATTCAAACGGACACTGTCTGTACGGAAAGTGATGTGCACGGTGTTCTGGGACAGGAAGGGCATTCTGCTCATTGACTTCCTTCCAAGACGTGAAACAGTGAACGCTGACCGTTGCTGTGAAACACTGCGAAAATTGCGACGTGCCATTCAAAACAAGAGGCGTGGAATGCTTACTGCAGGTGTTGTGCTCCTCCATGACAATGCTCGTCCACATACGGCTCGGCGCACAGCAGCTGTTTTGACGGAATTTGGCTGGGAGTTGTTTGATCACCCACCCTACAGTCCTGATCTTGCTCCCAGCGATTTTCACGTTTTCTTGCACCTCAAGAAATTCCTGTCCTCCGGTGAGCGTTTTGGCAACGACGAAGAGCTGAAGACGTCTGTCACACGCTGGTTCCATTCACAGGCGGCAGAGTTCTACGACAGAGGGATACAAAAGTTGATCCCACGATACAAGTGTCTCAATTCTGATTGTGGCTATGTTGAAAAATAGCTGAAACATTGCTGTACCTGTTGCCAATAAATGTTTTCCTGAAAGTGTTTGTTCTTTTTTTATTTTTAAATAGGGAAAATTAATTTCTGGATGCGCCTTGTATACACTAGACTGTGGTTTAACCTACGGCTGTTTCAATGAAGTTGTTGTATAACTTTCTACAAGATTTTCACAAACTAGCCGTTTTGAATATGCAATTATTGTAACTGCAAAAACTGGCACATGTGGTCATATACTGATTTACTTCTAGTACATCATGGAAGTAAGCCTCTGTTGCCAAATGCATCAACAGAGTTATTGTTGATGGCAAAGTAGAGAACTTCATCACTATTAATTTTATGAATATACGAGTAAAATAGAAAATATAAAGAAGTTTATAAAAATCGTAAATGACACTGAACAAGAATATTGTTCCGACTTAAAACATTGTGTCCCTTATGGTTTGATGTGCGCTGGATCCAAAAATGCATCTCACGTATCACGTAAGGTTTCTAAGATATGCTATGATTTCACTTTTCGATAAGCGCTCACCCAGGAAACATCTGGCGCGGATTGGGTGTTATAAACCAAAACAAAAGCTAATCATTTTATGAGTTTATGACTTTCTTCCGGTTTCCTATGGTTGTTGGCATGTTCTTCTGTACTCCTAATAACTAAACAGATATTGGTCCCTTCTATTCAATAGCTTTCATAACAGCTCAAAATGAGGTCTACGCAATGAACAAACAAGGGTGTGGTTTTCAGTATTTAAAAGAAAAGTTTACCATTTTGAGTGAAGACAAATTAAAAGAGGGCATTTTCATCGGTCCACAAATTCACAAAGTTATGGTTGACTCTTTATTTGAGGAAAAACTTTCCGGTACAGAAAAAATGGCATGGAGCGTTTTTAAGATGTTTGCTCAAATTTCCTTGGAAATTCTAGGGCAGACAACTACATAGAACTTGTTGTGGAAATCTTATCAAGTGCATATGAGAAAATGGAGTGTAATATGTCTCTCAAAATAATCTTTTTACATGCTCATTTGGAATTCTTTCCTCCTAACCTTGGAGCGGTAAGCGACGAGCATGGGAAAAGATTTCGTCAAGAAATATCTGAAATGGAAAGGCGATATAAAGGAAGAACATCATTCAGCATGCTTGCAGACTATTGTTGGTTTCTTGTAAAAGACAGTTCCGAGTCTAGTTATAAACGGAAGTCATCCAGAAAAATCTTTTAAGTATAAGTTCAAATTCCGAGATTTTCTCATTATACGCATGAAATGTTTTTATTGTTGTTGTGTTTTGAACTATGTAACATCATTTTTGTATCCAGTACACATTTTTCAAGTATTATGAGGTATTTTGAATTCCTAGTGTAGGAGTGAAAAAATTAAAGAAGAGAAGTTATTTCATAAAAAAAATTCAAATCTTTTCCCCGGAAAATGGTACATGATGGGGCAATTTGGATTTTCAATTCAGATTTAGGGCACACGTATTAGTAATATTCACCTATTTTTATTTCGGAGCAAGACAACAAAAAGTAAATTGTTGTTCAGTGTAATTTGGCAAATCTTTACTCAATCAAACCGCTATTTTAATTTATATGTGACACTTAGACCTACAATAAGGAACTATGTGACATCATATTGCATTCTTTTTCTTTCTCATTTATACAAGATGCTACAATATGTGATAGTGCAAAATTTAGATTCCGAAATATTCTCGCAAAAAATGCGTCTTCATTATCTCAGATTCTAGATGAGTATTTCTTCAAACGCCGTCTGTGTACAAGGATTTCTCTTTCACTATTACACGGATTTAGTTCAACTCCATTGTTCAAGAAATAAATTCAACCGCAAATGAAGCATATAAAACATAGTAATACTAATAAACTATTAAAGATTGTTTAGTTGGTGATATCTTCGAAATCGAGAATAATACATTAATTTTAACTAGTTGTTTCTAGTGTAAGATTTGGTACAAAATGATTAGAAAACGTGTCGAAACAAAATTTTGTCCGATAAATTCATTATTTAGCATAATATTTAGGTAAAACATCTCCAGTACGCTACTGTGAACTCAGTAGCTTACAGTATATTGATTTGGGAAGGAAACATTTCAGCAGAAAATATGAATTGAACAATTTTACAGCTTACAGCAGTAGTCGTCAGCACTCGCTGAAATGGGTAAAGTGAAAGAGTGTATCGTAATATGCACCATTGTGCAGAAGGGAGAGGCAGAAAGCATACCCGCCATCAGTCACACATGCACGCTAGTGCAATGTCTTATCTGCGGGTAAGAGACGTTAGCCCAAGGGTGCACTGTGGTGATGACCGCTGGCTTAGAGCATCGTGGGCTGTGCGTGTATTGCTCACTCTTTAACCACTAGCTTATCAAACATAAGTCATAATTTGTCTACATGTTATCTTTGATGGTTGTGGCAATACTGACTCCATAACAGCGCCACTGTCATGTTTGATTTACCGTGAAGGCAGCTTTGCACTGATGTAACTATAGACAATCACGCCACGTGAGGCACAACAGCATGCTGCGGGTTAATGCGCCGATCCGCCGGTTGCTCCAAATCTCAAGCTTTCCATCGTTGTTGGGTTCAGTTATTCAGTCGCATGCGGCACGATGAGTTGGGTACCGATAAAAAGAACAGAATTAAGATTTCGGGTAGTCCAGTGTCCTGGAACTTGCATTTCCAACTTTTGGAACTACATATAGGTTCCATCATTAGCGCGAATAGGTAAGACCAGAGGGTCGCCTACTGTCGCACTCGTTACGCCAGGCTAATCCTAATGAGTGAGCCTGGCGTAACAAATCCTATTGTGTGACTCATATGGTCTTACCTATTTGCTCTGATGCTGGAACCTGTGTGTAGTTCCGAAACGTTGAAAATGTCAAGTTCCAGGACTCGGTGGAATATCCAAAAACCTAATTCTGATCACAGTCACCGTGAAAGCCTAGACACTCATGAAGTAAAATGAAATTTATAATAATTTAAGAATACCGCTAAATCGTATTTTACGAGATTTGCAGGGTCCCAATTAAACGGCCGACAAGCTGAAGAAGAAATGGGCAGGACACGTGATGCGACTCAACACGAACAGGTGGAGATACATCCTTACGACATGGGACCCAAGGATTGGCAAACGCAACCCTGGAAGACAGAAGACAAGGTGGGCAGACGAACTTAGATCAAGATTCGGTCATCTATAGTCAAAAACAACGAAAGACCGACAACAATGAAAACTAATAACAAAAGTGACTTGGAGCCCAAACAGTGACTAATGAACAGTGGACCCTTCTGTGTTAACCCAGACAGCATCCCTAACTATTACATTATAAAAGTGACCATCATTCCCTGAGTGGCTAACCGGGAACTGCTTGACAAGCCACCCTGCATATTCAGGAGGCCCTTGTCCTTCACGGGATTTCGTGGCTAATTCTTAATTCTCAATTACAAACTTAATATGAAGAAGGTGAAGAAGTTATGGATAGAAGTGGGTTTGAAGTTCGATTGTTGGGTGAAGGTAGCCAAAGACTTATTAAAAATTGAGATATAGAAAGAAAAAGAGCTGGTCAGCTCAGAGTGATCACGGGGTGCATTTCGGTTCTTTGTATTTTCTTCTTGATGTTGACACGCCAAGAAACCCATTGTTGATGACGTTTACCTGTTCAGAAATTTTACTCTTATGAATAAAGAGGACTTCAATTACTTTTTGAACAAGTCATTTCCCGAATATCTGTGTATATCACATCTTTCTCTGAATACGTTTCCTTCAAAAGGACGTAAGCCGCCGCAGCAGCTGTCTGCACCGACATCTATGAACAAACCTACACAAATTTGAAGCACCGAGAACCACTGGATGTAAATGGATCGGCAGAACGATTGCTCCCGATAGCATACTTCGTGGCAATACGGGTGGCAACAAATAATCCCTTGCTATAGGCAATCAGGTTGCTTTGCTTCAAGTAGTCTCAGTGTAGAAGCTCCGTAACATTGATATTGTAAGAAACATGTGCTGATTAATATCATTTTCTGAGAATTCGTTTAATCCAAATCATCACAAAACATTTTGCACCATTTGGAGCTGATGTATCCCTACCATTTTCAAATAATTATTTATTATTGGGTAAGGAAATTATTAATGTGGTTTGTGGTGCATGATTCCCCGACCCCTTCTTATTTTTTTACTATGCATTCACAAATCAGTCACTTCCAGTCACCCATAGCACTTGGAAAGTTCTATGGTCTAGGATGTGTAGTAATTTAAATTCTTATCCGTTTCGGACTGCGTATTTAAGTTTTCGTGTCATTGTGTAATATACTAGAAAAAACATTTTATGTTATATATTTGAGCAGAAATTAATTCATATACCAATGAGAATAAAATGTGAGTGATAATTATACGTATCCGTAAACCGAGCGTTCCGCATAGGACTTGCATTCGGCAGGTCCGTGGTTCGATTTGTGGTTTGTCTGTAGTTTTCCACAGTTACTTAGGCAAATGTCAGTTTGGAATTTTCATTACCACGGTCCATTTCCCTTCCCCTCCCGCGAAGAAAAAGAATTTGGATTGTATATAATTCATCTTCATCTCATTTCGTAGACATATTCAGGTCAAGACGCATGTCTTCGTCCGCTTACGGAGGGGGGAGGGTCCTCTCCGCAACCGTTCCTGGGTTCCCAGCCTTCCGCAATATCTCTGCCAGGATTTATTCCATAAGAGCACTTTCAAGGGCGCTTCGACACCTTGGAAGGGCCTTTGGAATGGATTCTGTAGTGCTTGGTCATCTTGGCTGTATGAACTTAGGGAAGGGGTAAGGGGCGCATTGCACGAGATGTCACATGCGGCCGGTGGGCTGGTACACACTCGTCCTCATTCATCTCATGAATTGAGGGTGCACAATATACCTCAGTATGGCCTACGTAAAAAGGGCCGTCCCTAATTCGCCCCTAGTCACCGTTACCTAACCTAACCTATATCAGTAAAATTCTAAAAGTTAGCAAACTGAGTAAACTAAAAAAAAGTGCTTAATAAGGTAAACATTTTCATAACTAAGTATGATAACAGAATATGAAAATAATGTGATTACAATATACATAACGTTCTTTTATTCACATTTGTGGAAAAACACAATTACTAAAACCACACGATGAACTCTACTATCTCATGGTTTATATTACAAGAAGATTCCGTTCCGATATAGATCAGGAAAGAAACTTCATCTTCTAAATTAAGTGCTCAGCAAATGATTTAAGTAAGTAGTCTGTATACATTTCTTGAATAATATTTTAAAAAACTACGAGTATAAACAAGACTACTATTGGTAATATGGCAAGGAACAGGAAACTCTTGAAGAAAGCGGATAAGGAGAAAGTATATGTCATTCCATGGCATAGATTTTACTTCGGAAAGCAGCCTCACTGCCAGATTATGTTTTGTTGTGTTTAGCAACCGCAATAATGAATACGCCACCGACTAATCCCACACGCCCACTGGAAACAATTGGAAATGCATATTAAAGAATTTTGATACTGCATTTTTTTTACGAAATTTGATATAACAATCACAAGTATCAGTAACCCAAAAACAAGTGTTTATATACAAATTAATGGAATAATTTGTAAATTTAAAATGTCTCTTCAGGGAAATCATGTTGAACTGTAGCCCAACGTTTTATTTACATACCTATAACTCTTGACATTCCCATTTTGATATAAATGTCAAATTTTAGAATTGGCCTTTCTGGGAAAATCATTCTAGAATTTCAATCTCAGAAGTGATTATTTAATATAACCACTAAAATATAATATTCTATTCCGTCCAGTTTCCTACCTAATTTTGTGGTGTAAAAATTGGAAGGATCAGTTTGCAGTTATTCTGCAAGACAAATATCACCAAAGGAAACTGACAACTAATCATAAGAGGGCCGGGGTACTGCAAGCACCGCTACAAAAGTCAAGAACATAATAACCAAAGCTCGGATCTTGGGGACTTGTGTGTCGTGTGCTTGAGTAAGGTTACAGGCATAACGTACACAAAGCTCACGCTGCAAGTGCTCAGGGACAGTCGTTTGTACTAAGAAAGTGGTCACATCGAATGGCAAGAAGACGAAAGAATAAACTGTGTCACGTCGAAGCCAATGACATTAAGAGAATTACAGGTAAACGGTCTGTTTGAGGAAATAGAAAATACGTGTTATTCGAATGGGTGTTATGGAAGTTTGAAAATGCATTTCTTAAATTTTAGGTACAGAATTTCGTGGAGGAATTCTGAGGAGATACATTATTTTCTTCTAATGCAGAGTTTATATCTTGTAAGTTGTACCACACATAAACTAGAGCTGGAAACGGGCATTCATTGAAAGACATTGCAGTCCTTTAAATTGATGGAGAATTTGTCCATAGCCATGGATCAAGTCGTAGAGGGACCTTCCCTAGTAGTGATACACTAATTGAAAACTATTTGCGAGAAAAATTTAGGATATACTTATCTTTCTCAGATACGAGATCTGCTGAAAATCGAACAGGAAACAGTGACAGTGAAATATTCAGTATTTTATTTAGGCCCAAGACTTTATAATAAAATTTCAAACCATTTTCCAAATTTGAAATTTTTTAAAATTGAAACTTTTAAAAAAGAATTTTGTAAAATTATCCATGATATATAATAGTAACAAATGTACTTTTTTTACCTTTTATTTCCATCGACTATATTCATGTTTTTATCGAATATCACTGGCTTCTGTCGGATTGTCAATTTATATTAAATGTGTATTTTTCTCTCGTTTTCCCTTTCTTCTTTATTCTTGCTCTTGTGTTGTATTTATTGG
Source organism: Periplaneta americana (assembly GCF_040183065.1). Classification (NCBI taxonomy): domain Eukaryota; kingdom Metazoa; phylum Arthropoda; class Insecta; order Blattodea; family Blattidae; genus Periplaneta; species Periplaneta americana. The sequence goes on along the minus strand of NC_091117.1, from coordinate 120,691,879 downwards.
TTTGAATTAAGTTAATTACTGTATTTAGTAAACTGTCCTTGTAAATTTTATGTTATATTATTCACTAAGACCACACCGTACACGAGCCTGACTCTTACGGTAGTGGCTAGAAACATTTTTATTTTATAAATGCAATTTGTACTCACTAGGTAGCTAGTTAAAATAAATAAAATAAAAAAATTAAAGTTTGCTCCCGTCACTTCATGTGACGTGGAAATAAGTTTCCTTCGTTTCAAATCATGTTTAACTAACAGACGAAGAATTTATGGGTTCGAAAATCTTCGAATGCATGTAGTCATACACTGTAATGAAATGTACAGAGCAGAACTGTAAATTTGATGTATTTTGCATGTTTATTTATATATATGCTATAAAATTAGATGCTTCAACCTATCATAATATTATCATTATGTTGTTCCAGCCAGGAACCACTTTTATAGCAGACCTGACAGTACCTCCGTGCTGGAAGCGGGAGTTTGTTGACATTGAAGTCCGGTCGCTTAGCCACGTTCAAAGACACAAGTCCCCAACTTCCGAGCTTTGATAATAACATAACAATTCGAAATAATAATATCTGGATTTAACTGTAAGGTCCTTTAAGTATCATCATCATCATCATCATCATCATCATCATCATCATCATCATCATCATCATCATCATCATCATCAAACTCTCCCAAGCATTAAGCCTTCTGGCCTGTTCCGTCTCAGGTGAGATGGTATTTAAGTATAATAATAATAATAATAATAATAATAATAATAATAATAATAATAATAATAATAATAGTAATTCAAATTGTGTATGTTGCAAACTAAAATTGTTAATCAAGCATATGTCTAATGTTACAAATATGTTCTTTGAATACGACTTTGAATTTAGTAGCAATAGAACTATGAGCTGTATAATAGTTTTCACCCAGGAGAACAATTATGACGCAGCTAGTCGCCGTGACTCTTGTGACTCTCTGATGTTTAATCGAAGCATTCGATAGAACACTGGCCATACACTCACGCACACACATACTTCCGCTCTCCTCTCTTCTGCCCTGTTATTAAATTAGCTGCGCTCACTTTTAACTTACAATTTTCTTAAAAGCTGTGAGCATTTCCACTTTGTCCTCGCAGGGGCTATATAACATTCGAACCTGCCGAGGGACTTCACCTATCCCAGTTCGAGTAAACTTTGTTCTCAGTGGGACCCCTAGTTTTATAACGGCATCAACTACGTTGACTATGTCCTGAACTTCATCTTGCGGGAATAATTAAAACCTGATGTGCTCATATTTGAACTTGCTTTCTACGACGTATCTTCGAGCGATACTTTTATATTAGATATTATCTGAACATTTCCCATAATTTTATATAGACTGAAATAAATAGAGAAAAATGTAAAATGCCTCATTTCTGAGGACTGTACAATCTTTCAAAAATTCTTCATAAATATGTAATTAAATATTAAATTTATAGTGAAAAATTTATAAAGATGAACAGAATGAAACTATTTTTTAGCATCGGATAATCACGCACTTTTTATGATCTTGTTTGTTATTTCAGTTTTCCACAACAAAAGTTTATATTCGAATCTCGGTAAGATAAAAATATTTCAGCGTTACGTATGCGTTTTGATGCACATCTGGCTTCAGTTTCATTCCCTCACGTTTTTTTAGTTTGTTATTTAATGAGGCTGTATCAACTACTAGGTTATTTAACGTCGATGAGATTGGTGATAGCGAGATGGTATTTTGGTGAGATGAGGCCGAAGATTCGCCAAAGATTACCTTGTATTAACCTTACGGTTGGGAAAAACCTCTGAAAAACCCAACCAGGTAATCAGCCCAAGCGGGGATCGAACCCGCGCCCGAGCGCAACTTCAGACCGACAGACAAGCGCCTTAACCGACTAAGCCACGCCGGTGGATTCACATTTCTTTCCCTTAGTTTGAAGCCATATTTAACATACTGAGGATAGGACTGTAAATAATTGTATCTTATTATACGTTAAATGAAAATATATGCGGTTGTTCACGTATTATGTGGTGAGTCAGTGTTAGATAATAAATTATTGTCAGTTAGTCTCAGTCTTCATCACATATATAATAGATTAGCCATCCCCATGTTAAAATCGGTAATATGTAAGAGAGAATAACCACCAGGATCGCCACTGTCGATTAGTAACGACCTCTAGAAGGAAGTACAGATGCTCCATGTAATTCAAATGAGAGTTATAACGTGATTTGTTCTACTTCGCTAGACGGCAGCACAGTGAAATCGATAAAAGTTGTTGCTCTCAAAGCCCATAAGAGTGATCAATCTCTTATAGGCCTATGTGATTTAGGGTGTCAGTCACTCAGCATCATTCAATCCTAGTCTCAAAATGTCCGACAGTGTGAGTCAGTATTAATCACTCAGTCAGTTAATGTTAAGTTCTTTTTCTTAAATTCGCTGAAATTTCTGTCACATGACAGATAAGAATGCCCGCATTCAGGAAATCTATGTGTTATTGTATTAAATCATCCTTTAGCTGTTAAAGACATGCACATTCTTATCATGGTGTGGTTTTTATTTTGTTTAGTATGAACCTTGTCAAAATATAGTTTTTTTTTTTTTTCATCTTGACTAAAATGTTTCAAAATATCAAAATCGGATGTATTTTTTCATAAGCTCTATAGTGCGAAATTAAGTGATATAATTTGTAATATTACATTTGCACTAACTTGTAGTCTTCTCCTGCTTTCATTTACTTGCTGTCTACCATTAATTTACATCAGCCAAGCCTTTAACAACGGCATTTTAATAACATTTATTTTGTGACTAGATTAATTTATTTTCCTTTTTGGAGACATCTCACAAAATCACAACACAAAAATAAACTATAACACACAATATAATTAACAGAATAAGTAATAAAAATGAAAAGCGGTATGTTCATTGTTTGAGTGTGATATTTACACGTGAAATTATAACAAGAACTAGTCAGTCATATTACCTCAATGCTGTCACACAGCTCACAATATCCGGCGCTGAATAGCATGTTGTCAGTGACAATGCATTTCTCCTCCGTATGCCCTGGTATGAATAGTGATTCCTCGCATAAGGAGAAGTCTGACAAAATTCTTTTCTCCACCATTTGATGCGGTTTAGTTTTAAACCTCTAATTAAATAAAAATATAAAAATAACATTTTTAACATGCCTTCTAGCTCCGACCGATTCAAATATGTATATTATATATGAATGCATAAAGGATGTAAGGGGTATAAGTGCCGTCCTTTTCACAGTCGTTGGGGACGGACTACAGGATCAAAAAATGTCCATACAACACAGAGTCAAAACTTGCTAATTTTCCCAGAAAAAAAAAAAGATTTCTTCTCTTCTTTATTCGCGTTATAGTGCTTATATCGTTAGTAAAATTACGAAAACAGTTACATCAGTAGGTATATCTAGCAAAGAGTTAATATTTGATTAAATGCATATTTGTATGTTCTATTACGTTTTCGTGAAATTAAATAAAATTGCATGCTTAAATTTAGTAATATTCTGGCGTGAGAGACGTGGCAACGTGTTCGGCAGGCAGTACTCTGCACAGACGTACGTATATGTCAGCTGAGTTCAAGCTCACGACCAACATTTTCAGTTCAGACAACCCTGCCAGCTCGGATACGGAGTACTGATGTTGCTGTGACCTATGCCAAGGACACAGATCATTTGTCACCGTATCTGTATCTCTTTACCTACGTCGCAGGCTGTCCATAGGTCTACTGCTGAGCGGATGACAGTTCGGTACCAGGATGTATTCGATAAACAGCATATTATAATGTCATTCACAGTTTATTATTTTATGGAGAATTAATTTATTATGTTATTAATTTATGGAGAAAGTCGTAATTCAAGTGAGGCAAGAAGATGTACCGTCAATGCTTTCCGCAATGAAGGTTACCTAATTGGCGAACTTTTGTAGCGGTCTCTCAACGATTATTAGAAACTATAAGTCTCTTACCTCGTTTCGAAAATCACACAAACAGAAATTTCTTTAATAATGGTACTGCTTTATGGAAGCAGGAGAGATTAAAATATTGCATTTAAAGAAAGTTCGTGTGATTTTGTGCAGTAAACCATTATCGTTTATTCTTTAGACGTACGTATAGCCAATATTGTTAAATAAAATGGAAATTTACCATAAAGTTGTATTAATGAGATTGAAAGTTTGTATTTGCTGTTCGTTTTATGTAAACAACGGTTCGCCCCTGCATTAGAACAGAGCATCTGTTTTGTACCGGTATGTCTGTTGAGCTGTATTGTGTACTTATAAATTTCCTCCTCCCCATCCAGCATTGTTGCCAAACGTCTAATATTGTAAACTTTAATAATTAGTTAAATATTGCAATTAGAAAAAAATTGTAAGAACATTTTTTCCTCCTTATGACATGGACAATCATCAATTAAAACAATAGCACTTATAGCCCTTACACCCTATACAAATTTCTTAACATTTAAAAATGAAGCTTCTCCTCTTACCTAAACAATGTTTAAATAACGTAAAAAACTTCGCTCCACATCAAATAATGTCAAAACAATCAGAAACTATTTTAGATCATATTCAAAAGAAGGTAGCTTTTTGTGAGTCTCCAGCAAACAACTTCTTATAACCACTGTAGTATAATCAGTAGCCTATTTGTCTCAAGAACGAGTTTTCTGTGATAGGCCCAGTAGCTGCTCTATCAGTTTTTCTGATAAAGTTCTTCTACAAGTCGCAGAACATCAGGCATTTGAATATTTGTCATTTCTAAACTCTTAATGGTTTCTGCCACATCTGAAAATTTGTTTTATGAATAACGTTTTCATATAGCTCTATTGAAACAAACGATTGTGCACGTCTTATGGCAGAGCTACCTTCAATATTGCAGTGTTGCTTTAACGATTACAATCCCCAATTTACTATGGAATTGTATATATTAAATTTCTCAAATAGCGTATTTAATATGGCAGCAAGTGATGTTTCTAACATTATTGAAGTTCACGTAGCCGTAGAATAGAGCATAAACACTGAACGACTACGAAACAACGTTAACCTGACCGTACTGCTTCGTTTCAAAGACTGTACAGCCCCTACTCAGTTTGTGACGTATGACTTCACGCATACCTATGCCCATCGTAGGTAACTTGATTTCTTCTTCAGTGAATACATGTCGTAGCTCTAAAGGTCACCAGTGACTAGTAGACCAAGTAAAACAAAATGACGACCAGATCTACAGTTGAATATTTCGAAGATTATTATTATTATTATTATTATTATTATTATTATTATTATTATTATTATTATTATTATTATTATTATTATTATTATTGTGCTTCATTACTTGGAAAGGGATGATGTGAGCGTGAAGTTTCATTAGTGGAAAGAGAGAATTCTCACTACGAATCAGATGACGAAAAACTTCAGGAGACATTTCGTTTATGAAAATCTATAGTGCCATTTCTGCTGCAATAAATGAATCACTTAGAATAACTCAGAAACAGTCCTCTTTATCATATGAATCGGCTGCATACATTACGATTCTGTGTCAAATAAGAGGGTACACTGACCAAACTCTGTGCTTGTAGTCATTGTACGACCATTACAAAACTTGGATGGGGGATTGGAATGTGCCAAGGGGGCTGCGAACATGTAGTGTTCTGAAAATAAACATTATCTTCTTTCGGGACGGACCAACATGTAAAGGCTCGTGCACAATAAACCGGGAACGAGAACCAGAACGAGAATTGGAGAGATTTTTTTATTCACAATAAACCGTGAACGGAAACGTCTATGCAAATCAGTATGTACCTAAGTCAATAACGATTTGTGAAGTCGAAATTACGCATTCTGATTATATTATATTATATTATATATATATATATATATATATATATATATATATACACACACACACACACACCAATGACGTTCTCTCATGAGAACAAACCAGCCAACATAAAAACATGTTAACCAACTTTAGAATTTATGACAATATATTTTTAGAATTCAATTCACGTGGTAATATGGTCACATACTGCGTGTTCAGTTCAAAGTGTGTCATGGCTCGCTGTATGCCGTCATGTGGCTAGTCGTTGAGCCTAGAGAATTCAATCTTTCTACACTTCCACAGAGGCGTATTACTTATGTGCCAGAGAAGTTGTCTAGCAAGTACGACGTTCATTCTGAAGAGTACTTATCGATATAAGTACGGTAACACCTGTATTGGCAGGAATGTGAACTGTTTGGAAACAGGTACTGAGGTGAGTTTTTTCTTACTGTCGGGATGTGTGGAGAGGGTTAAGACGATTACTTACGTATTTGTTGACATTAACTTTGACGGTCAACATGGACACGGAGCATTTGATTTATATTGTGGAATGTTGCGGTACGCAACCGATGTTAACAAATACCCTGCGTACGACTTGCCCGAGCAAAACACAGTTCAAAAAAGGTATGATAGCACAGATTTTACAGGCCGCCATCTGTTGTTACGACGTTCAAGTTATACCCTACACGTTCTCTAGTTCAGATTGAACGCCTTGATCAATAGGCAACTTATCTGAAATAAAAGCTGAAACTCGCTTCAAATCGCTTACTCACAACAGTGACGTCATGACACACTTTGAAATGAACGCCCAGTATATACGTAGCATAATATATTGAAAGTGATTCTATTGAATTTCCGAGCTAGTTAGAAACGATGCACGAAGAAGAAATTATGTCACGGTCTCCTTGCTACAAAATACACGACAATCGAACAGCTTTATCATGGCAACAGAATGAATGTAGTAGGCTGTGATCGGAAACGAGAACGGCAAAGTTGAAACTTGGGAAACCTCACGTTCCCGTTCCCGGACTCCGAAAAGCTTCTCGTTAATTGTGAATGCTCGCATTTAAATACATACATTTCAACAATCTTTCCGTTCTCGTCCCCGTTCTGATTCTTGTTTCCTATTTATTATGAACCAGCTTTAACAGATAAGCTAACTCACGACTAACGTTTTCAGTTCAGACAATCTTTCCAGCTCGGATACGGAGTAGTGACGTTGCTGTGACCTATGGGAAGGACACAGATCATTTATCACAGTATCTGTATCTCTTTACCTACGTCGCAGGCTGAAAGGAGAAAAGTTATGGATGGATCTTAGGATACAGTACAGTTCCCCCGTATAACTGGAGCTTGGTTTGTCATATTCCTACTAATCTTCATCATCCTTTTCGTTTATGGAGATTCCATCTCTTTTACAACGACATACCGTATTTAAATCTTGTAATGAATCTTTCAATACTTCAGACTCATTTTGGGATGATATATGATTTGTTACGATATGATTTTATTGTTCACAACTCACTTAGTTCTGCTGACCCTTCCCATTCTTGTACAAGGGCCAGCATTCCCTTTCTTTACATTCCTTTAGTATTTTCACACGTTACATGACTCATTTCGTCCCTCAGTCTTATTATTCTTTATGCTTATCATACTCTCTTTCATACTACTTCCATTTTCCCACCAACTCTCCTACTGTACTTCCTTTGAATTCAATATCTCACTACTACTAAACTACTCTCTTTACATTTCTACTTTTACTTCTACCTTTATCTCCTATCAATTTATATTTACATTTAATTCTTTCTATTTTTTTCACTATTATACTTCACTATCAATAATCTCTTCAATGTTTTCTTTTTTTCCCTTTCCAGTATATCTCTATTCATCTTTACTTCCTTTTCTCCCCTGATCCTTCCCCTTCTTCTTTCTTGCCTTCACTAGACATTGGGATGCAACCATTTTCGTTTTTTATTTTCCATTTTGTAAGATTTTAACCTAACAGCACTGAAAAACAAAGAAATGCAACCCGCAAAAATTATGGGGCCCAAAGGCAAACAAGTGCAACGCGAAAATATAGAATATGTTTGTTTCGGTGTAGAACGAAGTAAGCGCAGTCTTTTTTAGAGGTTGACTATTTATCTTTGCAGGGGTATGGATGCTTCCTTTCAGTCATTCTATATAAATAGTATAATATCATATATTTTATCTTGGTTAAATGAAGTTTCAGCTAAGTAACCGGTGATTATAACTAGTGTATAGAAATTATATTTTCACCATGCTTACTACAGTTTTAACCGAGGTTGACACACATTGCCATCAATGCCAATTAGCGTTAGATAATGTCTGTGAATCAGTGTTAGTCACTCCGTTAATCAGTTTTCTTTGTCAACCAGTGTTACCTAGTGTTAGTAATTTAATGTAAATTTTATTAGCGTTAGACAATGTGTGTGAGGCAGTGTTAGTCACTCTGTTTCAGTCAGTGTTCGTCACTCTGTTTTATTCAATGTCAGTCAGTGTTGTTCACTGTGTGCGAGTTAAGTTAGACAATTAGAGTCAATATAAATCAGTGTTAGTAACTAAGCGTCAGTAAGTCTGTGTGTTTGTGTATGTTTGTGTCAATCAGCCAGCCAGTCAGTATCTGTTCGTCAATTAGTTTGTCGCTTAAATAGACAGCCTTCAGTGCCAATTCAATTAATTTGAGATTGTTACTGTCTGTCTCAATTAGAGAAGAAATCATTTTAAGTCCGATAATTGATTTTTCAATCAGTCAGCCAGCGAATTATAGTGTATGAATCGGATTGTCAGTTTATCAGCCAGTCAGTAACTTTTCCTTTTTAATTCATTATTTCACAACGCTTTATCAACTGCTTTCATTATCTAGCGTCTGAGTGAGATGAAGGTGATAATGCTAGCGAGATGAGTTCAAGGTCCAGAGCCAAATGTTGTACAGCAATTGCTTTTAACGAGTTGAGGGAAGATCCAGAAGAATTTATCCCAAACACGGATTGAAACCGGGCCGCTCGTTTCATGGTCAGACGTGCTAACCGTTACTCCACAGCGGTGAACTGACAATAAGTAAGTATCATTTCGTCTATCAGTTTGCCACTTAATCAGCCTATCAGCAAGTAAGTATCAACCCATCAGTCAGTTTGCCAGTTAATCAGCCTATCAGCAAGTATAAACCCATCAAACAGTTTGTCAATCAGCCTATCAGCAAGTTAATATTAACACATCAGTTTGTCAACTAATCAGCCTATCAGCAAGTATCTACCCATCAATCAGTTTGTCAGTTAATCAGCCTATCAGCAAGTATCTACCCATTAATCAGTTTGTCAGTCAATCAATCAGCAAGTTAATATCAACTCATCAATCAGTTTATCAGTTAATCAGCCTGTCAGTAAGTATCAACCCACCAATCTCTTTGTCAGTTATTCAGCCAACCAGCCAGTCAGTATCAATCGTCAATCAGTTTGTCAGTTAATCAGTCAATCAGCCAATAAGTACCAAACTGTCAATCAATTTGTCCGTTAATAGCCAACCAGCCACTTAGAGTCAATCAGTTTGGCAGTTAATCAGCCAACCAGCCAGTTAGTATCAATCCGTCAATCAGTTGTCAGTTAATTAGTCAACCTAGCCAGTTAGAATAAATCCGTCAGTCAGTTTGTCAGCCAATCAGCTAGTTAGTATCAATCCGTCAATCAATTGGTCAGTTAATCAGCCAACCAGCCGGTTAATAACAATCTGTGAATCAGTTTATCGGCCAACCAGTTAGTTAGTATCAATCCGTCCATCAGTTTGTCAGTTAATTAGTCAACCAGCCAGTAAGCATCAATCCGTCAATCAATTTGTCAGTTAATCAACCAACCAGCCAGTTAGTATCAATCCGTCAATCAGTTTGGGAGTTAATCAGCCAACCAAACCAGTTAGTATCAATCCGTCAATCAGTTTGGAAATTAATCAGTGAATCAGCCACTTAGTATCAATCCGTCAATCTGTTTGTCAGTCAATCAATCAGCCAGTAAGTACCAAACCGTCAATCAGTTTGTCCATTAATCAGCCAACCAGCCAGTTAGTATCAATTCGTCAATCAGTTTGGCAGTTAATCAGCCAACCAACCAGTTAGTATTAATCCGTCAATCAGTTTGGCAGTTAATCAGCCAACCAGCCAATCAATATCAATCCGTCAATCATTTTGTCAGTTAATCAGTCAGCCGATAAGTATCAAACCGTCAATCAGTTTGTCCGTTAATCAGCCAACCACCCAGTTAGCATTAATCCGTCAATCAATTTGGCAGTTAATCAGCCAACCAGCCAGGTAGTATCAATCCGTTAATCAATTTGTCAGTTAATCAGCCAACCAGCCAGTTAGTAACAACCCGTCAATCAGTTTGGTAGTTAATCAGCCAACCAGCCTGTTAGTATCAATTCGTCAATTAGTTTGTCAGCCAACCAGCTAGTTAGTATCAATCCGTCAATTAATGTTTCAGTTATTCAAACAACCAGCCAGTTGGTATCAATCCGTTAATCAGTTTGGGAGTTAATCAGCCTAAAAGGAAGTTATTATCAATCCGTCAATCAGTTTGGCAGTTAATCAGCCAACCAGCCAGTCAGTATCAATCCGTCAATCAGTTTCTCATTTAATCAGTCAATCAGCCAATAAGTTCCATACCGTCAATATGTTTGTCCATTAATCAGCCACCCAGCCAGTTAGTATCAGTCAATCAGTTTGGCAGTTAATCAGCCAACCAGCCAGTTAGTATCAATCCGTCAATATGTTTGGCAGTTAATCGGTAAACCAGCTAGGTAGTATCAATCCGTCAGTCAGTTTGGCTTTTAATCAGCCAATCAGCCAGTTAGTATCAATCCGTCAATCAATTTGTCAGTTAATCAGCTAACCAGCCAGTTAGTATCAATCCATCAATCAGTTTGACAGTTTATCAGCCAACCAGCCAGTCAATATCAATGCGTTAATCATTTTGTCATTTAATCAGCCGATATGTATCAAACCGTCAATCAGTTTGTCCGTTAATCAACCAACCAGCCAGTTAGTATCAATCCGTCAATCGGTTTGTCAGCCAACCAGCCAGTTAATATCAATCTGTCAATCAGTTTGGCAGTTAGTCAGCCAACCTGTCGTTAGTATCAATGAGTTAATAAATTTGTCAGTTAATCAGCAAACCGGCCAGTTGGTATCAATCTGCTAATCAGTTTGGCAGTTAATCAGCTAACCAGCCTGTTAGTATGAATCCGTCAATTAGTTTGCCAGCCAACTAGCTAGTTAGTATCAATGCGTCAATAAATTTGTCAATTAATCAGCCAACCAGCCAGTTAGTATCAATCCGTCAATCAGTTTGGCAGTTATCAGCCAACCAGCCAGTTAGTATGAATCCGTCAATTAGTTTGTCAGTTAATCACCCAACCAGCTGGTCAGTATCAATCTGTGAATCAGTTTGTCAGTCAATCAGTCAATAAGTAACAAACCGTCAATCAGTTAGTCCATTAATCGGCCAACCAGCCAGTTAGCATGAATACGTCAATCAGTTTGGCAGTTAAACAGCCAACCAGCCAGTTAATATCAATCCCTCAATCAGTTTGGCAGTTACTCAGCAACCAGCTAGTTAGTATCAATCCATCAGTCAGTTTGGCTTTTAATCAGCCAATCAATTTGTCAGTTAACCAGCCAACCAGCCAGTTACTATAAATCCGTCAATCAGTTTGGCAGTTAATCAGCCAACCAGCCAGTCAATATCACTCCGTCAATCATTTCGTCAGTTAATCAATCAGCCGATATGTATCAAACCGTAAATCGGTAAGCAGCCAACCAGCCAGTTAGTATAAATCCGTCAATCAGTTTAGGAGTTAATCTGCCAACCAGTCAGTTGGCACGAGTCCGTGAATCAATTTGTCAGTTAAATTGCCAACCAGCCAGTCAGTATCAATCAGTCAATCAGTTTGTCAGCCAACCAGCTAGTTAGTATCAATCCGTCAATCAATCTGTCAGTTAATCAGCCAACCAGCCAGTTAGTATCAATCCGTGAATCAGTTTGTCAGCCAATCAGCAAGTTAGTATCAATCCGTCAATGAGTTTGTCAGTTAATCACTCAACCAGCCAGGTAGTATCAATTTGTCAATCAATTTGTCAGTTGATCAGCCAACCTGCCAGTTAGTATCAATCCGTCAATCAGTTTGTCAGTTAATCAGCCAACCAGTCTGTTAGTATCAATGCGTCAATCAATTTGTCATTTAGTCAGCCAACCAGTCAGTCAGTATCATTCCGTCAATCAGTTTGTCAGTTAATCAGTCAGCCAATAATTATGAAACCATCAATCAGTTTGTCCGTTAATTAGCCAACCAGCCAGTTATTATCAATCCTTCAACGAGTTTTTCAGTTAATCAGCCAACCAGCCAGTTAGCATCAATCCGTCTATCAATTTGTCAGTTAATCAGCCAACCAACCAGTTTAGTACGCATCAATCAGTGTATCAGTTTGTGAGCCAACCAGCTAGTTAGTATCAATCCGTCAATCAATTTGTCAGTTAATCACCCAGCCATTCAGTATCAATCCGTTAAGCATTTTTCAGTCAATCAGTCTGGCTATCGGAGTTAGTCCGTGAATTAATTTTCCAGTTAATCAGTCAGATATTCATTGTTAGTCCGTAAATTGGTTTGTCAATCTATCAAGCAACCAGTCAGTCTCAATCCGTCAATCACTTATTAGTTAATCAGTCAGCCAGTCATTGTTACGTCTCAATCGATATTTCAGTTAGTTAGCCAGCCAGTCAGTATTAATCCGTAAATTAATATTAGTTAGTCAGCTAATCAGTCGTTATTAATTTGTAAATCAGATAGTCAGTCAATATTAATCCATAACTTAATTTGTCAGTTAAACGAATCAGTATTAATTCTCAATCAGATTGTCAGTAAATCGGCCAGCCGGTCAGTGTTAAGTCTCCATGGATTTTTCAGTTAATTAGCCAGCTAGTCCGTGTTAATCTGTAAATCAGTTTGTTATTTAATCAGCTAACCAGTCAATATTAATCTGTAAATCAGTTTGTTAGTCAATCAACCAGTTAGACAGTATTAATCCGTAAGCAGCTGTCAGTTAATCAGCCAGTCAGTCATTATTATTCAGTAAATCTGTTTGTCAGTTAATCAGCCAGCCAATCAGACCTTGTAAATATCAGCCAGACAGTCTGTATCAGTACGTCAATAATTAGGAGTGTATCCTATCTTTGGTGGGAGGATCACAACTGTGTAACTGAGAAAGCATGGAAAGCAATACATTTTTTATTGTGAACACTGAAGACGGAAAGCGCTAGATCCAAGAACTTTGCATACGAATATCTGTTTCGCACACTAATGGGTTATTGGACGGTATGCTGGGATACATATAAAGTTAAACAAATAAATTGTTTTGAACGGGTAACAAAAAAAAAAAAAAAAAAAAAGCGCGCGGCTAATTCATAAAAGGTGGCAAGGTTTGAAAATGTGTATGGGCTAGGCTGGGGAACTAGGCGGAAATATTCGAGGCTCTGTGCATCATTTGAAATGTATACTGTAAATACATCCTATAGAATAGAGCGTCAAGGGAAATGATATGAAGGATCGGATTGAAAAGCCTACGTATTACTCAAGGGCAGATCACAATCACAAAATTAAAAGTAAGAAACAGAGGACCGATATAGGAATGTTTTCTTTTTTAAAATATATTCATAATAGACTGGAATCAGTTACCTGCAGCGACTTTTGAGGGCTCTCCTCTATCGTTTTTCATTAAAATAACTTAGATATGCTGTTGTAATAAGAATACCAGTAATAAAGTATTTATTATTATTATTATTATTATTATTATTATTATTATTATTATTATTATTATTATTATTATTATTATTATTATTATTATTATTATTAACTAAATGTTATGCAAGTGCGAGTGTGTAATGAATAATTATTTCGTTAGAATTTCATACGTTTTGTTATATTTTCCTGTGCTCTTTTATGTTTTCTTATTTCTGATTTGTGTATGTTTATTGGAAGTGTTAGTGCTGCGAATGGCTTCGGAAATAAATAAGCGTAGTGTAAGTTACAAAATATTCAAGTGTTTCGTCTTAGAACTGGTTAAGACATGTCTGAGCGTTGTAAGTATTGTGTAAGATATCAGTACATTCTTCAGCTTAATGCTAAAGATAATTTGTGGTGTCCTTTTACATTCGTATTTTAAATTGAGTTCATGTTGTGATCTTGTGCTTGCGTTATTGTTCTGTAACAATTATATTCTTTGATTTGTTTTGTACTGAAGTATTATTTTGTTTTGTATTTGCATAGAAATCGCCTGGGAAAGTTTTTCTTTTTCTGCAGAAACAAGTATACAGGGACATAATTTTATTTTTACTTCAATTTTTATTGTACCTGAGTTTTTGAATGTACTTCACTCCTATCCCTCTTACTAGTGAACTTCCAGCTAAGGCCGTATATGCAGTCAAAATCGTCTTATGGTCACAGTATTGAGTGAGTGAGTACAGTATGTTCCAGATATATGGTCATATTTTCCAGTGAATAAAGTGCATTAATAATTGAATCATATTTTTCACAGGTACTGTATCCGTTGGTTACGTCGCTTCCCTGTTTCTAAAATCCGTTTCTATTGGATCCTCTGTAAACACTAGTGGCTAGGCTGTCTTAACTCTCTTCTGAAAACATTTGCTGTCAGGAATTGGACGTCTACGTAATATTATACAACTGTTTAAAATAATTTAAATAAAAGGGCCTCGTTAAGTAACTGTCACATAATTTCTCACTTTCTACGACCCTGCTATATAACTACTTGGACGGATAGTAGACAGCAACCTGAGTAAATTTATCTGTGCGAATCGGGCAGAAGTGAAGTGATTACAATACGTAAGTAGGGTACTCTGTTACATAGTAGCTACAGAATTATTACTATTTCAAGAGGCACAGGATTATGCTCCCTATGTCGATTGCTGCTTTGCATAATTTCTTTTGGGTTTACTGTAAAACAGTTGTGTTTGTTAAACATCCTACAACAATAGAAGAATTAAAGAATTACATTCCAGAAACAATACGTTCAATTTCAGAAGATATGCTTGAAAGCGTTTTCGATAATATACACACAAAAGAACTGAAGCCCGAATAGAAATTAACGGCCACCATTTTCAACAATTTCTTTAATTATCCAAATTTTGATTATTTTTCAATTTAAATGCACTCTCCATATTGTATGCTAATGTGCTGTAGACAGTATATTATACATTGCATAATGAATACGTCCGCCAGGATAGTTCAGTTAGTGAGTAAAAACACTTCTTGTTAATACTGTAGTGCATTCTGAGTAAATAAAAATCTAACGAAAATTATCAAACTGAAAATCGTAATGGTTCTTACTTTACGTAAATGGATGCACTACTTTTCTTCCCTCCTATACCTAGTAAAGTGATTTGTTTGTATTTTACACGAGTATCATCAAACTCCGGTCATGGAAGGGGATAACATAGTGTTTGCAGTTCTCAACGTTAATCCAAAGGTATAACCAGGTTAATATTAGAAATTTTAGTAAAAACAAAATTATGACCCGGTACTTCATATTCTAGAATAACTAGCTTCAATGCTGAATATAGTTTTTATGATAAAATCGGTAAGAGCTTAAACTCAAGAGGCGAGCAAAGCCGAACATAGAAGTCATTTAATTTAGAGCGTTTGTATGTGGCAATGGAAGACAGGTTTGAACTGTTGTTTCAACCACTATATTGTATTCATCAGATTTGCTACCATTCGTAATGCAATAAATTTAATCATTAATTTAAACTGTTATGCAGCTAGCCAGTCAATGTCAGTTCGTCATTCAATTTGTCAGCTAGTATCAGTTCGTCATTCAATTTGTCAGCTAGTAAGTATCAGTTCATCATTCAATTTGTCAGCTAGTAAGTATCAGTTCGTCATTCAATTTGTCAGCTAGCAAATATCAGTTCGTCATTCAATTTGTCAGCTAGTAAGTATCAGTTCGTCATTCAGTTTCAATCAGTCGGTTAGTATATTGGATGTGAAATTCAGAATTACAATATCTCAACCTTCTCGTCAATGAAACTAAGTTTTCGAACCTCTGGTCTGTGCGTCTTATCTTTGATTTATAATGTCTCATTTCAAAATGGGACTTAAATTCTTCGATGTCTACCTACTGCCAATTTCGTAAATTGTGTCGACATTGAAGAACCTTGCGTATGCCTACGAGTTAGCAGTACTGTTTTTGAACATTTGCTAAGAAATGGAATAAAGGAGAGCGATTCCTTGCCTCCTTGCTTTTATTACGTCCTTGCACTGCCAAGTCCTCCGAGCTCCTGTTCCTTTGTTCATTTAATTAGCTGTCAAGTCTTTTTCTTCTTTTCATTAAACGGAAGACTGGTTGTGCTTCAGAGGGCGCAGTTTCCGGAATTCGCTGGACTGTGCTGTGTTACACAGCGGCGTTTTATGGTACGAAAGCTAAGTAAAAATTCATTTCTTGCAAAACTCAATGCGTACAAGTGTTTAAATACTCATATTTAGCAAAAAGATAAACATATTAAAAACTTTCACTAAACTTAGGTAAGACAGAATGTGTAGAACCTTTATTCATTCCTATTAAGCCCCGAGGATCTGGTGCTTTGCCTCGAAAATCCTTTGCGACTTAGGATCCGAGACAACTTAAGAATGAAGTGAGGTTACTGTGCAACAGAGTACAGATGGAGTGAGGTGGCGCGTTGCAACAGTGTACACTCCGGTTCGTGATCAGAGGTACAGTATTCTTCAGTCTCTCCCTACGAAACGAACTAGTTGCAAGTACAGTATGTACATGGTTGTTCATTGTAACGCTAACGCCTTCAACGTCGCAGAGGGACATGAAAACTTGTGAGGTATGTATCCTACTTCATTTTCCACCGTCACTAGATTGTACTATTAACAGCAGAATATAACGAAGCACATTAACGTCGTTGTTACATTCACAGTATGTCTGTCTACTACGTTCAAGGAACTCTAGTGTCATGTTATGTGTATATTGATTGCTACAGTGTCCCGGATCCTAAGCCTGCTAATATTACTAATTAGTTATATTTATGTGTTTAAAATAGTGTATGCAAAAGACTAATGCGCCATTGTTAATAATAATAATAATAATAATAATAATAATAATAATAATAATAATAAGTTAATAATAATATTATTATTATTATTAATAATAAACTACATAAATAACTACAATAATACATATAACAGTAAGCCTAAAAGTAATATACTTGAATACAGTTTAACGTTATAAAATAATTAACTTGTAAGGGAACTAAAAGTATGTAAATAAGGCGGTCCCATAATTAATTTATGGCTATCCTGGAAGAATGATCCACAAGGGACAGAAGTGTAATACAATACCACGATACAAACTATTACATAAAAGTAATAGGAATATAATTTAAATTATATAAAACTTTTCAGCCCACCACAGAAACATGGAAGTATTTAATTAATATCTATTTTAACTAATGTTGTGGGTTTTAATCTATTAATCTGATCGATTAATCGATCAATTTCCGTTGTAAGATTAATAGATAAAAATATTTAATCCAATAATCGAGACCATTAAAATTTATCGGTTGTACTTGATATTAATTATTATTTTGTTAATGCAAACTCACACTAAAAACTCCGACAATATTCGTCTATCAGAAATTACTTCCAAGCACAATAGTACCGTTATTTTATAACTGCAAGCAGGTAGCAAAGAGCGAATTCCGAATCTCAGCGCTGAGCAATCTGATGGCATCACGGTGTTCCGAATTTCAACGATGACGTCACTAATGCTCCACCGGTGTCGCACCGGTTCCATCAGCTTATAGAGGTAGTGGTAGTACCCATCAGCCGCCATCAGTGAATCTGATTGGTTCTTGTATAGGACGGGAATTAGCAGACGAATGACATCGTGCACTGTTGTATCATTGCGGTGTGTTCTGCTTTGGTTCTGCTGTATTGTTTGTAATGAGCACAACGTAAAAACAATATGTTAATGGTTTATGAGCGAACATGTTAACGGACCAATTATTACTACTGGTTCCAGAAATAAATTGGTAATAATCTCCTTTCTTTGAACGAGATTATAGTACGAAAATTTCTAAAAAATTCCCGAAGAATTTGACACAATAAATTATAAGCCTGCATAATAAATATGTTAGTAAATAACTAAAATAGTATTGTTTTGTAATAAGAACGATACAGTATATACAACATTTAATAGTTATGCTTATCATAGAACACAAATTAAATTTGACAATAATTTTATATTACATTGTATTTTTTTTTTCAAATCTAGCGATTAATCGATTAAATTCATATAGTTAATCGATTAAATATGTTGATCGATCGACAGCACTAATATTAACTAAATTGCCTCTGAACTCGATGCACTTATTGGCAAGAACTTTTCTCAAGTCCTATTTTAGGTATGGAAACAGAAAATAGATTAATAATAGCAAATATGACCTATGTCTTCCATTTTCATTTCAACTGCAAACCCTCTGTAGAAGAATGACTTCTTTGTTCGGCTTTCCTCGCCTTTTGAGCTTCAGTTCTTATCGGTGTTATTATGAAAGCTATATTCACATTGCAGTCTAATCGTTTCAGGACATGAACTATAATTCCTTATGCAGAAAAAGAAATCATGATTTTTTCAGCTGATTTCTGTCCTTAAACATTTACTTACTCATTATACGAAGTTTGAATAGAAAGTATTGCTATGATACAAGAAAATAAGATTCGACATGTTTACGATTATAGCTCTACAAGTTTTCAATATTACTGATAACAAAAATGTAGTTTTGGGAATGCCGCTTTTCCTCCTGTGCATCTGTCTGTGTACAGCGCTTTATTATACCATTGGAAAGATTTTGTTCAAATTCAGTATCTACAAGTCAATTTATCTGGGAATGCTGTGTATGAAATATAATAATTTTAATAAAACCTGAGAGGTTTTTATTTCAAATCAAGAGCATCAAATGAACACGAAATCGCCTGTAATGGTTTTTCTTTATTTTTCACAAGATGCAGGAATAATGGACTGAGCTGAGCAGTATGTTCTGAGACTACTAAGTCTGAGGGAAAATGATTATTAAATGCAGGATTATTTCTACTTTTCTTTACAAATGTTGTTAGGATTCGTAAAAGTCTTCACATCACACCAGGCTAAGCGCATAATTGTTACAGAATTAGAACCGTTGAAATAAAAAAGATGTTATGTGTGAATGAACTACTATTAAATATCGAACGTCATAAATTAAAATAACCATACAGTTACTTAATTTAAACTTATGCAAAATGAAATACATGTATGTACTCATAAAACACAATGCGTAATAATATACGCTACTATGAAATGTCAGAGTTCTGAGATTTAGTAATGTTCTTTGTGTGCAATCCAGAAAGCGAAAACGCATTACAGTTGAAGTGAATAGTAGTAAAAAGCATAAAATATGTACCCTAATGAAAAGTATAATATGAAATTCTTAACGTTTACTTCTGGGGTAAGAAAATGTGATCATTTCCTGCCTTAATTGATTTTTGTTTCAGGATCGAAGTACGGTCCGTCCGAGTGGTTATGTCGCAGGGTCGTCGAAACTGTGCGAAATCAAGTGGCAGTTACTTAATGGGGTCTTTTTCTTTGTATTTAAATTATTTTGAACAGTTTGAGAAAATATTTTCTGGAAAGAGTCTAACATCCCAGCCAATGGACTTAACTACACCAGAATAAATAAATAAATAAATAAATAAATAAATAAATAAATAAATAAATAAATAAATAAATAAATAAATAAATAAATAAATAAATAAATAAATAAATACATTACAGAGAGCCAGCAGAAACGGATAGGGGGAAACTGGGATGCGACTTAACTTCTCGGACATACAGTTGTGAACACATGCTTAGTCCATTGTAAGATTTCTTCTCAAAGACTGTTTCAGCGATTCATAATCCTGAAAAAAAAAAAAGAAAAAAAAAAAAAAGAAATGTTAAATGTTAAATGGGAAATGTTAAGGCAATACTTCATCCTTTCTTGCTTCTGGTCATTGAATGCCTTTGGAACTTAATTTTTTAAGCAATACAGCTACAAACTTCAAAATTTCTGTAAACAAAATGAAAAAATACACTGGAAGAATGAAATATTTTGACTGGCGTGCAGATGGCATCAATCTGAGAAGGGGTAATACGCATTCGGAGGTGTGGAAGGGCAGTCTATTGGAACTCCACTGGACCCGTAAGCCTACACGGTTCAATAGGTAGGTAGCACTATATAGTATAATCATGATCTCTATAAAGAAAACGGCTGTTCGGACTTGAACAAACATTCCTAAGTGAAGAAGTGGTGAGATACAATAAGCCTATTTAAGACTACCCCTCTTCCGTACAAAGGAAAACAAAACTAAGGTTGTAGGATATATAGAATAGGTGACATGATCTTACGGCGATAAGAGAATAGTCCTAGTGGTGAAACAAGAGAGAAAAGAAACGAAGTAATATGTAGAAATCTGTCGCTAACATACTTTTACCGTCATGAACTTCGCGCAAATTGCTGAGGAGGTAATTCCGTTCGTCCTGGTAAAATAGGACTGATAGTTATAACTGGGCAAAGAACCGTTTGCGGAGGAGAAAAGATATGACAAAGTAGAAGAGAAAGAAATTAAAATGAGGTGAAGTTGTTGTTTATTCAACTGTCCGAAGACAGGCTGGAACCTCATAAGCGACATTAATAAGGAATCACTTATGAGACAACTAAGCCAGGAGATAGTGGGGTAAGGTGGCCAGTTCTTTTCTCACTACATTACACACATTGCTGATTAGTAACATATGTCACTAATCAGACTTAAGATGTATAAGCAATTGTTTTTCCTGTGACAAATCAAGTGAGATGTACTGCGCGATAATAGATGTAAACCTTTTGACATGGAAATTGGTCGCTGTTCAGAGACAAGGTGCCACCTCGGAATAGCTTGGGAATAATCGTGTACGCTGTGTTTACATGCGTTAGTTTTACATAGAGAGGTTCGATGCTCGGTCTTTGAAACGAGAAGAAGGAGCTCTACTGCTAAGACATAAAGACTTCGTAGGGAATATGTCGTTTCGTAACATACAAATACAGTATGTCGCTGCTAGCATTTGACTTCATCCTCGACGCTTAATTTTTGTCGTTTTGACGCTCGTTAATCCGAACGGCACTCAGACAAATTCACTCTACAGGACAGCAACCGTTTTCCGTGCCAAAGAGTTTATTCAAGATGTAAGGGATATAAGTGCCATTATTTTAACTGATGATTATTCATGTCATAAGGAAGAAAAGTTGTCCTGACAATTGTTTTCTAATTGCAATATTTAACGAATTATTAAAGTTCACAATATACAACGTTTGACAACGTTGCTGGATGGGAGGAGGGGATTTACAGGTAGGCACCACGGTATAGCTGAAGAGAGGACAGGCATACCCATGGATGGGCAACTCGTGCTCCCAAAGTGCTAAAAAACCTTGAAAGAGAGAAAGGCAGACGGAGCCAGCCGCTGCATTTACAAGTTGTTTGTAGTTTCGCTGCAAAAGCCACGGTGCGCTCTGGCGGCTCATGCAGGTGATCGTGACATCTATTGCAAGATTTTAATTTCAGAATGACGCATGATACAATAATTATAGTAATTTTAGACAGACTATACCTGAACACATAACAAAATTATATTATTTTCTAGCTTTGTAAATTAGTTTAGTACTGGATAATATTAAAATGGATTTGAGGGAGGTAGGATATGATGGTAGAGACTGGATTACTCTTGCTCAGGATAGGGACCAATGGCGGGCTTATGTGAGGGCGGCAATGAACCTAAGGGTTCCTTAAAAACCAGTAAGTAAGTAAGTAAGTACTGGAAACAAAAAATGAATACAACCTTTTCAAGATACAACAAACATAGCTGCAACACTTATTTATTATTACACTATTTGTTAATATTTCTTATTTAGGTTTTATTTGAAACGTAGAACGCTACAATTTACAAGTCTTTATATATTAAAGAGTATTCCTCTGTTCTCAGAAAGGTAATAGTCTGTATTCGCAAACAATAACAAATTCAAGGAAGTATTTTTACATGTCACGGCAGATGAAATAAGCTTACTTCTGAGCTCTTTCTTTGCTTTGAGAGCTTTTACACTTTTTCTTGTATTAAACTCTGCCTCAAGCACATACAGTATATATGCAAACAAAGAGTATATTTGGAAATTCTACTTAGGCAACATTACGAACAGTTCGATTTCTGATTTTGCTGGAATCTGAGTGGCGTGCTGTTATGTAGACTTATTAATCCAAGCTATAATTTTTAAGGTTTTTCTATCGGCGTAAGCCAAAAGGATTTCAGAAAAAATTCGATTTCTTGTCAACTGTCACTGTTTCTCCAAACTTAGCAGTGAATTCTGCTGTAGGTCTTGAAGTAGTGTCTTATATTTGATAAGAAGATTTTCTAATCA
Organism: Periplaneta americana; assembly: GCF_040183065.1. Classification (NCBI taxonomy): domain Eukaryota; kingdom Metazoa; phylum Arthropoda; class Insecta; order Blattodea; family Blattidae; genus Periplaneta; species Periplaneta americana. The sequence continues at coordinate 120,669,501 of NC_091117.1, read as the reverse complement.
CTCTTCAAGATAGTTGAAGTAGGGTCTTATATTTGATAAGAAGATATTCTTATCACTCTTCAAGATAGTTTATAGCCAAAGAAAGTGAAGTTGTCTATGTTCTACATGATATTACCACATTTCAAATTTATCCATAAATGTTCTTAGCTAGTCGATTAGGTATATGTCGTGCAATTCTGTAACTCGCACGCACAACGTGCTAATGATATTTGATATCAGTCTCACCTTGTTTATATCTCATTTTCACCTTTAGCTGTTCTAAAGCAGATGCAGATAGTATTTCTTTACTAAAACCTTCACTGTTTATTTGTAACATAAAATGTCATGCGTGAGAAAGTAATAGAATACAAGCGTTACCTCTCTTCTTAATAAAAAAAATCCTCTTTTTACTCGTAACTAAAAGGGAAATGATCTGGGAATTATATTGTTTTTCACTTAAAACGAGCCGACACTTACTGCAGACGCGATCGAACTTGTGTCTTGAAAGAACCGCGCACAGACAGTACAGCTAGTACAGAGTCCGTTCTACCTGCATTGAGATTGTGTTGACACTTTGAGAGCACGAGTTGCCCACCTATGGGCATACCGGTAAAAAAAACAGATGCTCTGTTCTAATGCAGGGCCGGACCAGGCTAGCTGTTGTTTACATAAAACGCGCAGCAAATACAAACTTTCAATCTCATTAATAGAACAATATGGTAAATTTCCATTTTATTTATCAATATTGCTCCATTTCTCATTGTATGTCTAAAAAATAAACAATAATATTTTACTGCACAAAATCACACGAACGGTTTTCTTCTTCTAGTGTAAAATTTTAATCTCTCCCGCTTCCTTAAAGTAGTAACATTTTAAAGAAACTTAAAAATGTTTGCAAGCTTATCATATTTGAGAACACGATACTTGACGAAAAATCACTTCCTACAGATAAACCATTCATAATTGGTTGTCTAAGTTCAGTTTATTTTCTTATGAATACGAACTCGTTAAATTGCATTTGAAAATTGTACATGCCGATTTATATCAGATTTTCCACGTGTCCACTGTCGTTCTGAAGGCAGGCATCACATCTTCTACTCCAGTTGTGGACACGTTCAAGACTCCCAGTTTCTAATAATCGTTGAGAAACTGTTACAAAAGTTCGCCAATTAGGTAACCTTCTTTGAGGAAAACGTTGACAGTACATCCTTCTTGCCGCACTTGAATTACGACGACTTTCTCCATAAATTAATAATATATGATATTCCTAAACTGTGAATGACATTGTAATTTGTTTATTGAATACCTTGTACTAACTGCCAGAATATTAACATTTTTATTTAATTTCATGAAAACGTAATAGAACACACAAATATTTATTTAAACTAATATTAACTCTTTGCTAGATGTAACTATAGATGTTATTGTTTTCGTAATTTTAGTAACGATATAAGCAGTAGGCCTATAACGCAAATACTATAAGGAAAGAAATATTTTTTTCTGGGAAAACTATCGAGTTTTGACCCTATGTTGTATGGACATTTTTTGATCCTGCAGAACGTTCCCGACGACTGTTAAAAGGACTGCGCTTATACGCCTTACACCTTGTATATCAGCCAGAATCTCTTTGAAAGGTATGAGATGAAGGAAAAGGTCCTAATAGAAAATGGGCGTGTAAGTAGGATATGCACGTTTTATAATAAAAGAGAGAATAAAGAAGATGAGAGCATAAGAGTAATGGCAAGGCGAGACAGAAGATACGAGAGGGATTATTTCTGTCTCATTAACTCTGGATCTGTGTCATGGAGAGGAAGTCACCCAGCTCCATTCGACGCGCAGTCGGACTTTCTATTAGTCTTATGATTGACGTGCTGGATTTCCATACCACTCAACTGAATTCCCACTCTTGGGAGCATAGACTGCAACATGCTTCTTTGAGATATGATACAAATAAGAAAGGACTTCCCATTCAGAGAGTACACAACATTTGAACTTAGATTTCAAAATGTGACATTGTGCTTTAAAACTATTTAACTGATATAATGATAATTATAATAACAAGTAATAACAATAATAATAATAATAATAATAATAATAATAATAATAATAATAATAATAATAGGCTAATAATAATAATAATAATAATAATAATAATAATAATAATACTTACAAATGGCTTTTAAGGAACCCGAAGGTTCATTGCCGCCCTCACATAAGCCCGCCATCGGTCCCTATCCTGTGTAATATTAATCCACTCTGTATCGTCATATCCCATCTCCCTCAAATCCATTTTAATATTATCCTCCCATCTACGTCTCGGCCTCCCCAAAGGTCTTTTTCCCTCCGGCCTCCCAACTAACACTCTATATGCATTTCTGGATGCGCCCATACGTGCTACATACCCTGCCCATCTCAAACGTCTGGATTTAATATTCCTAATTATGTCAGGTGAAGAATATAGTGCGTGATAATAATAATAATAATAATAATAATAATAATAATAATAATAATAATAATAATAATAATAATAACAGTGGTAGTAGTAGTAGTGTCCTGTCCGTCATTAGAAAGATACTTAAGACGTTAGATATAGAAAATTAATCTTGATTCATGAGACTCGAAGTATCACTTTCTTTCATTCCTCGTTGAAACTACCACTGTATTACAATAACACTCACCCTTGCCAAATAATGCCCTCAGTGGTGGTCAGGCCATATTTCAATAGATCACCTAAGAGGCAACTATAGCGAGGGCCACATAAGAACAGTTCCCAAACAGCAAATATTGCCGTCTTGTCAGTTTTGCTAACTGTTACCAGATATCACCATATGAAGTAAAATCACTATCCTATGTACTGAATGACTTCGTATTTTACCTCTATGTTGGAAGGATATTCGAAGTAATTCAATAATTTTTAACATATTTTCAGAAGCAAACTATACGAGAAAGAGATCAACATGTTAGATATTTTGTCTGGAAATATGAAATTCATTGGTTTCAATAAATAATTGATCTTCGAGATCTAACCTAAAAATGTATTTTGTTTGACCACATGAAATTATTAGTAGGCTACTAACTCCGAAAACCGAATATAACCATGAAATATATGCTTAAGAATACTTACTCATAATAATTTTGCTATTCTAGTTATAATTGCTGTCTCCGTGACCTTAATTTTATTCCTTCTTCATTATTTTCTTTCGGTTAAATCTGAAAGAACAGAACGCCAGTAGGGGAAGTTATCTCCACTCTCGCAACACGCTTTACACTTTCTTGGTGAAGTCGCTGCCACGCTTTTTCCTCTTTTTGACATTATTGTAATAAAAATATAAACACGAAAGGAATTCATTAAAATGTGAAATGGTAGCCTATTTCTATGGATTACCCACATGCATTATCACACCCAAGTACGTTATATTTATTTACACTTACCTGACTATAGTTTTGAATTGTAACCACAACGCAACACATACAATAACTATTATGTATTAATATTAATACTGATATTAATTAATTATTAGTATGTTCAAATTTCACTAGCTTCCAGTAACCGACTCAGAAATCTAGTACAATTTTAATTTCATGGAATTCCAGTCTGTCTCAGCTGCCAACATTAACAGTTACAAAATCACTATCATTTGTAGTATTTATTAGTATCGAAACTTAAAACGAAGTTGGCAAAAGAAAATTCAACATGCAAACTTTAAAATTACCACAGTACACTAGCATATGTAGTAATGCGGGAAAAACTGTTAGGTTGCAACCTTAGGGTATGAAGTAAGCTGACCCGGATATAGTTAGTTTTCTAAATTGAGGAAACTCATCCTGCTTGTGATTTTTCCATGGTTTTCCTAAGGCTTTAAGGCAAAAGAAGGGATGAACCCTAAAAGAAATGGACCCTGGACCTACATCATTCTCCCCATACAAGTTTTGGCTCTTTTGCAAATTAAAGCCTCCGAAATAGAATCCTTGATTTTCGCATATTGCCTCGGTGCTGGGGCGAGTTTCCTCGAGTGTTACTCGCATAGTGCAAGGACTCGGATCCCTCCTCTTACGAGGACTGTGGCAGTTCCACTCACTGTGCAGGCGTTTAGCATCTTTCGCCGTTCTCGTCCTGTGCTGTTCTGTCATGCTACTCTCCTCCGTCATGAAGCAATTATTATTTTATGTCCATTTTCGGCTTCCCTTTCAAAATTCTCTTAAGTTTGTTGCGTGGAACGGTGAAAAACACGGAATGAGACAAGTTTTGGGATTCACATACAGTATTCAGTTTTTCTCAGCTATAAGTTCCCTTTGAAGTATCCTTTAAATGTTTCTCCCCCCATTTCCCCATTGACATCGACAAACTACACTCTGTCCAAAAATGATTGTTACAATTTTACAATCCAACACGGAACCGAATTTCAATACCTACTGTACCTACCCAACTAGAACCAGCACTCATTCCGTAACGCCGGACAAGATCATGCAGCTATGTGGTGGTGGTGGTGGTCGCAATAATAGTAGTAGTAGTAGTAGTAGTAGTAGTAGTAGTAGTAGTAGTAGTAGTAGTAGTAGTGGTTGTGGTCACAGTAGTAGTAGGTAATAATAGTGAGTAGTGGTAGTGGTGGTGATAGTGGTGGTCAGTAATGATAGTAGTAGTAGTAGTAGTAGTAATAATAATAATAGTGAGTAGTAGTAGTAGTAGTAGTAGTAGTAGTAGTGCTGGTGATTCTAGTAGTGATGGTCACAGTATTAGTAGAAGTGGTAGTAGTAGTAATAGTAGTAGAGTAGTAGTGGTAGTGATGGTGGTGGTCACAGTAGTAATGGTAGTAGTAGTAGTAGTAGTAGTAGTAGTAGTAGTAGTGATAGTGATTGTGGTGGTCACAATAGCAGTAGTGGTAGTAGTAATAGTAGTAGTACTTGTAATAGTACAATAGTAGTGATGATGGTAGTGGTGGTGCTGGTAATCGTAGTAGTAGTAGTAGTGGTTGTGGTGGTCACAGTAGAAGTAGTAGTAGTAGTAGTAGTAGTAGTAGTAGTAATGTTGGAAGTGGTGGTGTTGGTGGTGGTCGCAGTAGTGGTAGTGATAGTGTTGAAGGTGGTCACAGTAGTAGCAGTGGTAGTAGTAGTAGTAGTAGTGGTAGTGATGGTGGTGGTGGTTACAGTAGTGGTAGCGGTAGTAGTAGTAGTAGTAGTAGTAGTAGTAGTAGTAGTGGTGGTGGTGGTCACAGTAGTGGTAGTAGTAGATGTAGTAATGTTGGAAGTAGTGGTGGTGGTCGCAGTAGTGGTAGTGAGTGTTGAGGGTGGTCACAGTAGTAGCAGTGGTAGTACAGTCCATGAGGATTTACTTGTCTAGTCCCTTTTAGAAAGAGAAAGAATACTCACCATCTCTCTCTACCCTCATTTATGGTGACGGCGGTATGGTCGACACTCCTTCCAGCGACCAGGAGTTAGCAGCGGCGGCACTCTCTTCCTCTTCAAATTCTGACTCCTCTCCGCCAGAAAGTTCCTCGTCCGTGTCCGTGTCATCCAAATTTATTACAAATCGATCGCTAATTTCGTCTACTAGTCCGTCCTTCTCCCAATAAAATTGTTCGACTTTTTCCACGTGTTCACAGGCCTTTCTCCAATTATCTTCCGTCACTTTTGCAAGAGCGCTCTCAAACAACAATTTCACATCTTTACTTTTGAACGAAATATTACGCTTCGCAACGTCATTTTTAACCTGCCCCCATATTAATTCGATCGCGTTTAAATCACAATGGTATGGTGGCTGTCTCACTACAGTATGGGAGTGCATTGTCGCAATTTGTTCGATTTCGTATGTTTTGAAATTATCTTTTTTAGTTTTTACAAGTTCATATAATACAGGTTTCGTGGATCGTAAATCAAATTCAATGTTATTGTTACGAAGCCAGGACTGCATTTCAGATTTCGGTGTTGATGAAATTGGTGCCTTATTGAGTTCTGTTGAATGATAGGGGGCATTGTCCATTACAATGATGCTATTGAGAGGAATGTTTGGTAATAATTGATTAATGAACCAGTTCTTAAATACAGTGCTGTCCATCTCCTCGTGGTAGTCTTTAGTTGATTTAGATTTGAAAGTTAGAAGCGCGTTTGGAATGAAACCTGTCGAACATCCGGCGTGTAAAATAATAAACCGTTGACCTTTTCCTATTGGGGTTTGAAGTGGGAAGTCAATTTCGTGATCATCGCTTTTCCAAACTTTGCTTTTCGTATGGTTCACATTAACCCAAGTTTCGTCTAGATAAACAACGGCGCGTCCAGTGGCGCGTAATTCTTTCATTTTTCTTAAGAATTTAAATCTCTTTAAAATAACATCTGACCTTTCCATTAAAAATGTTCTGCCTTGAGTATTTTTAACATACCTAAATTTCATTTTTTTAAGAATTTCTCTCAAACTCCATATGCTTCCAGTGAATAAGCTTTCCTTAATTAATGCGTCATTTATATCCTTCAAACTAGGCAAAAAATCAGTCCGATACAAAGAATAAATTACTCGTCTTATAGCGGCGGCAGAAAATGAGTCAATTGCAGTTTTCTGAGGGGTCCTGTTTGGGCGTTTCTTTCCTGGAGTTCGCAGAACACTTCCACTTTCTAGTGCCTCCCTTTGTTTTTTTAAAATCCTGCTAACACTACGAGACGATATACCTGTCGCTGCAGCAGTTCTTTCGATAACACTCGACACAGATATTGTTTGCTTTCCGCGTTTCAGTGCCTCATATTCTTCAGTAAAGAATTTGTGTACATTAATAACCATGTTCATACTGTCCGACTTCAAGGCTTTCCCGCGTTTTCCCATATTGCCTACCATGATTATTAAAAACAAGAGCACAACACACATTACAATGTTTAAGATAACAGGGAAACCATGCAATTCCGAAAACATTTTGTTTAAATTGTGAATTATTGTAGATTATATTATATTAAATTGACACAACGAGACACACACTTACTTCACTATTCACTAAACACTACTGAATAAATGAACTCGAACAACGCCAAGACGCCACTGAGAGACCCACTAATTGGATTTGCAAAAGTGTGTTCTAGAAGGGCCAAGGGAGAAGGAGGGAAGGGAATTCCAAGAATTCTACAAAAGAAAACCTTTCCCCCCTTACATCTGTTGACAGTCGATAGACAAAGACCGCAGACAAGGATAGTAGAAATCACGCCAACTTAGCCCTCATGCACTGTAGTAGTAGTGGTAGTGATGGTGGTGGTGGTCACAGTAGTGGTAATAGTAGTGGTGGTGGTCACACTAGTAGTAGTAGTAGTGGTAGTAATAGTAATAGTAGTAGAATAGTAGTGGTAGTGATGGTGGTGGTCACAGTAGTAATCGTAGTAGTAGTAGTAGTAGTAGTAGTGGTTGTGGTGGTCACAGTAGTAGAGTAGTAGTAGTAGTAGTAGCAGTAGTAATAGCAGTAGCAGTAGTAATAGCAGTAGCAGTAGTAGTGATGATGGTGGTGGTGGTGGTGGTGGTGTTGGTGGAACCAGAATCCAGGAATTATGTAAATGCTACCACTTGACTCAGAGGACAGACATCAAAAGTAGTCCAACTGTTGTGTGGCTTTGTACGATCGAAAACAACGAAAGTTAAATCATGGTTTAGGTATAAGAAAAACTTTGTACATACGTAACAATTCGTACAGTTTAGGAATAAGCAGACATCTTTAGTTCGTGATGGCACGCAGGTAACAATGGGCATGCAGAAGATTTATGTTGGAGCTATAAGAACTCACGCAATTCCCTCTCGACACGCGCGTCGATCTTAGCATGCGAGTTACTCCTCGTAGAAATGGTCACAGATTATTGAATAAGGAAACACGGAAGCCCATATGTGCAGGATCTGATATATCAATAACAAAATAATTAAAACGTGATCCAGAAACTGAATATTGTTCGAGTTTACATACGCTGGAGATTTATAGACAACTATAAAATATTATAGGTAAACTACGTAATAAAAACTTTCCGAGAGCGACGTTTACCTTAGGGAGTTTTTAGAATACATCTCCCATTTTCCATTCTATCGAGTTCTTCGCAATCGGGTGTACAACAGAGATCATAAGTGACCTCCTACAGGAAGGCTCTCGCTCGTTATCTCGTAACAGAGTCATTCCACGTCAAATCGCACAAATTTAACCTCGAATTGACTTTCATGTCTCTGATTTACATAAAACAAATTTTGCACATTCTATGGATTGACAAAGTAAATACGTGTTTTATTATTGTTGTCTATATCGTTTATTGTAGTAGATACGTGTTATCAAAGATTCTGAAATAGTTCGCGCATCATTATTGTTAAACGTGATTATCTCCACTAATAATCATCACAGAGATTTGCTCTTTGTCTCAATTTGAAGGTGATCGTACATACTTTGTTCTTCGCATAATAATATAAAAATATAAGTTTGTTAACTTTATGCAAATCTAGTCTTTCAGGTGAAGCTCCCTGTAAAGCAGATTTGAATAATTTCAAGGGAAAAATTGTTCCGGGGCCGGGTATCGATCCCGGGACCTCTGGTTAAACGTACCAGCGCTCTACCACTGAGCTACCCGGGAACTCCACCCGACACCGTCTCAACTTTTCAACGGTGTTTTTGTAAAATATACACTTGTAAGAATGATAACTACAGTTTACACAACACTGCACTTTTAAAACTAATCACCTACAACCAATTCTATTTAATGTCCACCACTTTACTCCCACTTTGAAGTGAATAGTTCTTTATTATGGCCTGACATTGTGTCAGTGGACCAAAGAATGAAGGTGTAAGATATCTGGTACCACTTTTGCTTGTTCGTACCTTGAGTAGAAAATATAGCTAAGTTATTTGTATTCGCTAATGGTAAACATTTAAAAGGAATATTATAAATGATATTAATTCCATCAAGCATTGATTTAACATTTTCATGATGAACATAGACACAAACTGAGTGCGTGCCACTTGTTCCAGGGAGTACACATTCCTTTGGTCTGAGTTTGAAAATTTTTGAAAATCCTATTTTGATATACGGATATTGCTTTTTGAAACACTGGTACGTTTTCTTAAGATTACATAGTATTAATCTTTTCTGTTTGTGAACTCTCTTTCCATCTTCTTTAACTGAAACACAATTCTTTTTGCCAGCCATAACCCTCCTCACATCATCAGAATTATAAAGTTCAACAACCTTCTCTACTACAAATGTTCCCAAACTTTTTCCCGATTTAGGATTAGGAGTAGCCAAAATCCCCTTTTCTGCTCCTACTTGTTTAGAAATTCATATCATGTGAGTGGTGATATTAAAATGTTGAATTTTACTGTAGGACCAACTTTCAAACATTGTTAATATATGTATTTTGAGATTTCTGTCGTCTGTTTCATGAAATAAGTTTATCAATTTCTGTATTATATCGGAATTATTTGAATTTTCAACTGAAGTTGTGTCTTCTGTGATATGAAATATTTTATGTTTAAGTGTATATGTAACTTTCTGCATTTTTTTGTTTCGGATATTTTTTTAGATAATTTTGCCTTCTTTATTGGCGATTCTCAGTCATCACTAAGCTCTCACACATCTTCAATATATTCGAAAGCAACCTGAAATCAGCGTAGTTCTATGTAAAATATAATAGATTATACTTTATTTTTGCATTTTTAAAGTACCGATAAGCTGTTATAAAAATAATTGTTTAAAAAGTGACCCTCTAAAACAACCCCATCAATAAATCAATTAATATAATATTCCATTTGTTTCCATTTCAAATGACACCAACATTCAACGTCTATGATGAATAGAATCTTAACAATGAGCATTTTCATACTGCGTTGTGCATGAATTTGTCATATAATTAAAAGAGTATAAATAGTAAAATATTAAAGTATGATCCCAAAAAATACCACAGACCTCTTATTTTGATCTGCACAACATATTTTAGAAGGTTTAAACAAATACTAAATGGTCACGTTTCGTATACAGGTGTTTGATTTGACAAGCACACAACACAACACGATACTTACTCCGATAAATTAGATAAATTAAAGGGAAACTGCTAAGTGTTGAAGGGTCATTACGTGCTTTTAGAACTAGAGGTTATCTGTTTATTTACGTAAAGTAACACCGCACCACTAATAATGTATTAATCACGCTCGCTGCGGCCATCGCAGCTGCATGTTCCGGCGCGCGGTCTCACTCAATCCGAGCCTTCCGACCAGAACACACCCTCGGTAAATTATTTGCACAGCGACTTCTTATTCGAATAGCCTTCTAAAACCAACGCAGTTCTACGTAAAAGATTTCAAAGAATATAATGATATTTTTCTCCCTTTTTAGAAGTATGTCCCTGATATATAAAAACGTTTTTTAAAAATAGAATCCCATAAAAGGGGCCCATTTTATATTTTGATTGAACACTAAAAATTAGTATATAATACTGCAATTATTGCACTTTAAAATGATATCAATACGAAATTTCTACGATTTATAGAATCTTCAGTATAACCATTTTCATAATACGTTGCATCCTAACTTACGGAAAAAGTAACATTTAATAAATGACTAAATAATTGTGTCAGTCCGAAAAAATTACACATAGGTTATTTAATTTCATCAATAGAATATATATATATATATATATATAATGGAGCAAGTATTAAGTTGTCATGTTTCGTAGGTGTTCGATTTGACATGGAATTACTCAACAAATCTGAATAGTATTTTGACTGATGAATAGGGCGTGACATCGGTATATTTGTATTGCCTCAGGTGAACATACGACGCCCCGAACAGAATATAGTCGACGTGTTTCAAGTACAGGCAGCGGAAGCAAATTTTATACACGTCTAAGCAAGCACGTTCCGTGTTTTGTATACGATTATTGATTATTATAAAATCAAGACAATATAATCACTGTATAATAAGGGTTAATCTCGGAAAAGTCTAAAATGCTGGTGAGGCTGAGAATAATTGTTTGAAGTCATACTTAAATTGTCACAAATGTGGTGAAACTTAAGTCTGAAAGGATGTGTTTTTATTTTATTTAGAGTTTTGCATTACAGTTTTAGTATGCAACAATAACAACAACAACATATTTTCAGACTTATGTTTTACCACTTTGTGACATATAAATATGATTTCCAACAATTATTCTCAATCTCACCAGCATTTTAGACCTTTCTGATATTAACCCTTATTAGAAGAGTACAATGATTGTATTGTCTTGATTTTATAACACCGCACGCAATAATCGTATAAAAACACGGAACGTGCTTTCTTAGGTATATGTCAAATTCGCTTCCGCTGCCTGTACTTGAAACGCCGACTATATTCTGTCCTGCGTCGTGTGTTCACCTCAGACTAACACAAATATACCGATTTTTTTTAGAAACGTAATTAAACAACATGATCCATTACAGTTTGTAATACTACATGTTCTGGTTTACATCTATATTGCCTGGGATACATATTAAGTTGAATTCCAGTTGTGTTAAGTTGATGATTGATAAGCTACCATATACCTGATTGTTGACTAATTACAATATAAGCTTGTATTATGCCTCTATTTGTATGAAATGCCTGAGTTTAGTAATGTTGTACTTTGTACATTTTGGCTTTTTCTTCTTAATAAATCCTATTCTGTCTTACCTAATTAATCTACGTTTATGTATTTACACTATGCACAGATATATGCTTATTACTACTCCGTGTTCTATTCTACTTTAATTGTATCTGAAGTCAATTGAAGTAAAGTCAATTGAATTCACAAATTCGCAAAAGTCTTTTAAGAATCTTTTTGTTAGGTCTCTTCTATCTGGTGGCCAAATTCCTCCCTTGGTTATTATGTTTCTCCGCACGGCCCTACTGATGAGAGACAAAGATTTTGAGAAGTAGTTAGAAGAAGTGCAGAGTTTTGCATTGTAAATGGTAGACTATCTCTACGTTCATAACATGTACCACAGTGGAAGGTTATTCTCTTTTTAATGATTTCTTATTAACGGAAGGAATGTGCGCCTCTTATGTTACTGGCTTCCTGGGTCTTTTCCTCCTACCCCCTTGTGTTGCACACTTCCAGTCTTCCTCAATTTTCTACAAAGATTATGCACTATCGGACAAATAGGAACTTGCACACATGGAAAATTGTATAGATATCTATTTTGCACTTGGGGACAATTAGTGGGTACACGAAAAACACTGGCTGTTACATAGCAGACAGGGAAACATCCATTCCAATCGCATGATTATGACAATATTATATTATGAAACAAGTTTATAATGGTGTAGTTTATTACATGAGTAAAATAACGTTATGAATGTAAGAAATGTATAACATTATGTACAAACGTGTTTCATATGCTATTTTTTGTAAGACAGAATTATAAAATAATTTATAAAGAAATAGGCCTACTTTAACACCAGATTTGTATGATGAGAAGTTTGATTTCATGGTCTATGAAAAAAAAGGTTACTATGACAACAATGATATTATAGCATTGGCAAATCGTTTCATAATGTTAACTTGAAACAAATTATGCCTTCTTAATAAAATCAAAGTTTTAGTTGGCATAGTAATATTTTTACAGCACTAATGCAATACTTTGGCATATTATGCATGATTTTTACTAACGATAAAGACTGTTTATAATGCTGATGAACAAAAAAAAAATAATAATAATAAAATAAAATAAATAAATTCTCACTTGACTGTTTATAATGCTGATGAACAAAAAAATAAAATAAAATAGATAAATTCTCACTTGTAATGAGTGTCGGACCCATAAGGAAACTTAATTTCTTTCCCTTTGAAACTACATGAACACAATATTGTTTGTCCTGTGTTTTGTTCTTACTCCAGGCCTTGATCTCTCACTTGGATCGCAGCCAACGTATACAGTATGAATTATTTTACTACTTTTGAAGTACCGTAAGTATTTTATTAGAAAAATGTTTTTTGGGTATAACACTGGTATAGGCCATTCGTTAGCTTGTGAAATCTACCTGCGCGTGAGGGAAGCAGAAAGTGGACTGAGAAGCTTCCCTCCCTCGCTATACTTCCACAGCTAGCTAGCTCACATACTCCCACCGACCCTTCAATTCGTTTTCAGAAAACTATTTCTCAACCATTTGATGTGTAAAAAAAAAAACACACACACACACACACACACGCACGCACGCACACACACACAAAAAAACACACACACACAAAACACACACACTCTCTCTCTCTCTCTCTCTCTCTCTCTCTCTCTCTCTCTCTCTCTCTCTCTCTCCTTTCTTTCAAAGTAAATATAATATTCATAACCAGACTGTGGCCCTGGATACCGAAAAGCATTGTTACGAACGCACGGACCACTGTGTTATGTAGATCGAGGGGAATGGGAAATTTGGAGTGCTGTTACTCCTTGCCTCAACATATAAAAATTTTGTCACAGTAGAACACAAAATAAATGTTCACGTTTACTTACGACTTTTAAGGAACATCATTGCCGCCCTCACATAAGCAAGCCATCAGTCCCTATCCAGTCCCAGATTAATCCAGTCTCTATTATCATATCCCACCTCCCTCAAATCCATTTTAATATTATCCTCCCAGCTATGTCTTGCCCTCTCGAAAGATCTTTTTCCCTCCGGCCTCCCAACTAACACTCTATATGCATTTCTGGATTCGTCCATACGTGCTACATGCCCTGCCCATCTCAAACTTCTGGATTTAATGTTCCTAATTATGTCAGGTGAAGAATTCAATGCGTGCAGTAATGTTCACATTTACAAATATAATATACTAGCTGAAAGTACCCGGCATTGCCCGGCTTTTCCTTTCTGCTTCTATTTTTAATTAAACTGCTTATTACATTTTCAGAAATCTGGGAAACCTAACTACAGACAACCAAAACGAATTTCTTTACTAAGCTTTCCTCGCCCATAAAGATGAATCTTTACTTAACGTCACTTACATGAATTAATGAACTCCTTAGCCAAATGTCTTCCAGGATTAACTCAGGTTTGTAAATCATGCACCGATAAGAAAACATTTCATCATGTGCCTGACGTTAAACTATTGTTTTAAATTTATATAGTTATTTGTTTTTATGTATTTATTTGTTGTTATTTATTTATTTGTTTTATTCATGTGTTTATTTATTTATTTATTTATTCTGGTGTAGTTAAGGCCATTAGGCCTTCTATTCCACACCACCAGAAATACAAATAAAGTAATAGAAAAATCAAACTATAAACAAAGTAAAATCCAACGAAAATATAATTCCTTCTCCTCTTTCTGATCAGTTTCAGGATCGAACCAATATATACATATATAATTTAATTTATATTGGAAGAATTTTTACCTCTTGACCGCTGCACACCCACTTATATCATAGGCCTATCCAGTTTCTTTTTAATATAACTTGAAACTGTATCTCATAAATTCAGAACATATTATATTAATTCTAATTTTATACACAGAATACAGATACAATATAAACTCGCAATGTCGTTTTTTAACATAAAGACTGGTATTCTGAGAAACGTATAGGCCTACCGGTATTTTAGAAATTAAGAGATTTTTATTTCCACAACGCTTAACATACTACATTTGCAACGTGATTATACAGATATAATTTCGCAGCAACATTTTTTCGGACGTAAACAACAATATTTTGACAATTAATACAGTGCTATTTTCAGTGGGCTTATATACATTCACATACATGACAAAAGTATCATTGAATTGCTTATTGATATGTGTAAAATCTTTTTTCCCCCCACTTCTTTGTATAAAATATAGCGAGGATGTGAAAAACACGCAGTTTTTAAGTTAATGTCTGCAACTTTGAACGACTGTCCTTGAGCTTCTTTTTAACATGGCCATTACAAATGCTAGTGGCATTGAAATTGCAGTTGCTTAAAATTGAATGAGTATCCTAGCAATACGTGGAATAAAAACATCTCCTTTTATTTTTGCAGTTAATATTGCCAATTCTATTACGTTTCGTATGAGTTTTTCACACCAATTCTTATTCGTGCATAATTTTGGTGGGTCAATATTTCGCAATAGTACTATTGGTTATTCAATATTAAGTAAATTATGTGGTAGCAAACCTTGTAGTTTCAAAGAATTCTAGAATTCAGTTGTATAAAACAGTCTGCTCACTATCTACAGAACTGCATCGAGGAATTACGGTCCTGGACTGCATAAAGATAGTTATTGCATGAATTATCTAGTTTTAGCCTTCATGATCTGTAACAACAATGTAATTTAATTTCGTGTTAAAATTTCCATGGCCTCGTGAAAGTCGATGTTGAATACAACAGACAATAATAAAAAACAATTGACTGTAGAAGATTTTGCATTTTAATATTATACATGAATATTTTATCTATTTATTTTTATTTTTTACAATTTTAATTAATTTAACTTCCATTTGCACAATTGTAATGTAGCCTATGTTCTTCTCCTGGTTATGAAGGTTAAATGTGCAAACTTTGGCCATTATCGGTCAAAGCGTGTAGATTTGTATAGAGAAAACACACACACACACACACACACAATACATACATACATACATACATACATACATACATACATACATACATACATACATACATACATACATACATACATACATACATACATACATACCCACATTCAATTTTATATATTAAGATACAGTGCATTTTTAGTACAAAAAATAACTGCCTAACATTACATGTTTCAATTTAAATTATACTGTAAAAGTTATAACAATATAAAATGATCATTTGTGAGTGAGCAGAAAAGAAAAAGTATACAGTACTTACACAAAATACATTTCTTCACAATTCAACGCACCGAATTACAGGGTACATTTCGCAATGCAACAAAAGTAAAGTATTTCCTAATTTCACTCAAAATACATTTTTTTTTTCAAGAAACTCTTTAAAATATTGGGAAAGGGATGTTGACATATACCAACATTATACACAAATCTCAATTCTATGTCTGATTTTGATGTTGAAGGTCGTTTTGACTGAAGAATTAAATATTTTGCATACCTTTTGCTATTACATTGCCTCTGAAAGAATCGAGTTCTACCTAACAATTTTCAAAATTCAATTTTTTTTTTCCTTTCATAAGAAAATATTCCTTTCCGAACTTCTCTACAAGTTCGTTTTGAAGGGAACGCTTGGCGCTCTTAATTTTCGACATGTTCCTTAGCAGTGTGAATTATAAAACAGCGAAATTAAGACTAACACAAGTATGCATGTATAAATAATCAAATAAATAAATGAAAAGGAATAAAATATACTTATTTACTCCAAGGGTCTCAAGTACGTATGGCGATTACAAGGACCCACGCCAAGCAGAATGTGAAAGGCGGTAATTTAATTTATTATGAAACCAACTGTACTCTTACAGTGCCATCTCACCTCATGGGTAATGACGTCACATATACTCCGTGCGTCCCAAACTTCAGTCTCGCGTATCGGTGACCCTAGACCGCAGTCTGTTCATAACATTACAGTCACAGATAAATGGCGTGAAAATGTAATTCGAATTCATAAATAAGTACAGTATGAAATCGTGAGGTCTGTGGTCATGAGCCACTTGTATAGTGTCCATAGTGTTTTATTTAACGACGCTCGCAACTGCCGAGGTTATATCAGCGTCGCCGGTGTGCCGGAATTTTGTCCCGCAGGAGTCCTTTTACATCCATAGTGTTTACATTTCATATATATATATATATATATATATATATATATATATATATATATATATAGACGGGATTGGTGGATTTTCTATTCACAAGAGTTGGGATATCACATATCTATGGAAAAGCGAGGTGTGCGGCAAAGGCGGGATTTCAGTTCATTAAAGGAGGCTCTAAATTCATAACAACCTTTTTCACAGTGTCTGCTTCCTATAAGCTCTATGATTTTGCTGTTGGTCAAAGTACAGATGGAGTTCGTGATCAATGACTACGGTTCATCGTAAAACACGTTTTCTAAGACATTAAAATTAAAGGTTCAAGCTAGTAGAAAATTTTTCAAAATATTTTACTGAGCGAACTGCAGTGTAGGCTTGCTTATATATATATATATATATATATATATATATATATATATATAAATTTGACAACTTATACCGTTACATTTTCTATAAATATGTAGGCCTAACGGAATGACTGCACAATTATCTCATTATGAGAGAATTACAAAGAACGCGTGGTCAATGAAATTAAATCTCATGCTTTTTGCCTGACCTGCTGAGTTGTATCTCAGATTTCCTACCCGCTAGAAGGCGCGGCGTGCTTCTTAGGCTTTGTAATCTTATAAGTGTAGTTGTGAGAAGAGTGCGTGTTCAAACGAATAAGAATTCTTTCATGTCGGCAGTGATTTTCGTGCAGATCTCCCGCATTTATTTCATTTTTATGCAGTCCTTTTCATGTCGTGATTTGTGGAGTTATTCCCGATGTTATACGAGCTAGAAATTCAATTGAAAAATTTGCGTGGCTTCTTTTGTTTATTTTCCATTTTCTAGATCTTTTCTAATAACGGTAACGATAGTCTTTCTCCATTGGCATGTATTACTGTACGTTACATTAACATAAAATTTTGAATGATAAGAGTATCTTAGATTTAAACAAGTTTTTGTGTCAGTAAGAAACTGAAAAACTTTCTGCCAGACTTTTAATAATACGCAATGTGCCTATATTTAAGATGCTACCACGAAATTCAATACGTAGAGAATATGCATCCATAAATAGTTGCTAACCACTAGGATCGCTACTATCGCCTCATCACAGATAATGCGAAATAGTTCCGGCACAGTCTATTGTTCCTAGTAGCCTATCCACAACAAATTAAGCTTCGTGGCTGTATACAGAGTGTTTCCGAGGTGGTGTTACAAACTTTCAGGGAAGATGGGGAAGGGCACATGTATCAATTTGAGATAAGGAACCCGGGTCCGGAAATG
This sequence comes from Periplaneta americana, assembly GCF_040183065.1. Taxonomy (NCBI): domain Eukaryota; kingdom Metazoa; phylum Arthropoda; class Insecta; order Blattodea; family Blattidae; genus Periplaneta; species Periplaneta americana. Next base: position 120,651,581 of record NC_091117.1, on the reverse strand, counting down.
ACCGAGTCGAGAGTTACAAGCAAAAATAGTTGTGTGGAAATGAAATAATTTTATTCCTCCGTACACCTTATTTATGTGTATTTATCTATACACCTTACACATACTGTATTCATCTGACGTTGTTTACGTTGTCTACTTGCAGTATTCCATTCAGTGCGCTGTCTGATGGTTGGGGACAGGAAAACAGGAAACTACACTGAAGTAATGCAGATAGCGTAATGTGTAACGGACATGGTCGGTCCTTATATGCACATCTGTAGACAGCAGTGTATGTGTACAAGTTGCAGTGTCCAGTCGATCAGTCCTAGTGAAATGGAGGCGTACACGAGAGTGGAGTAAGCAGATCTGATTTTCGAATACGGATGAGCCAATGGGAACAGTAGACAAGCTCACAGATTGTATCGGGCCTATACCATCTTTCCACGACTGTTCCAAAGGTTAAGGGAAGGAAGGCACGTGGTGCCAAATTACAATTCCATTTCCACACAACAATTTTTGCATATAACTTTCGACTCGGTCATTTCCGTACTAAGGTTCCTTATCTCAAATTGATACATGTGCCCTTCGCCATCATCCCTGAAAGTTTGTAACACCACCTCGGAAACACATCTGTATACTACACTGTAATGCTACGTTGTCATATTCCCATTGACTATTAGTAACAATTGCGTCTATCATTTTCATCGTCTTAAAAGGAGACAATTTTTAAGGTCGCTTCTCAAAAGTTGATGGGAGGTACACAATCAGTGAAACTACAAATAAATGTCTCTTTAAAATGAAAATACAGAAAGTTACGATGCACTTAAATGAACACGGGACTGTAACCAAAATTGGTTTTCCAGTTTCGATTTTGAAATAAATGTCAAATTTAATCACTAAAGGAACAAATGTGTAAAGAAAACCAATTAAAACATAATTTTAAAATATATTAGCCCAAGTAGTTAAGTTTGATTTACTGCATAACCGTAGATAAAAGCGCAAATTTTGTTAACTCTAATGAAAAATGTTGACAAAAATGTTCATCATTCAAATTTTATAATCTTGAAACCATCAATGGTTTTATGAAGGAATTTAAAAAAAAGTGACTACATATCTTTTCATCAACACGATAACTTATAAATCTTCGAAAATGTTGTAACGGCAAGATATTATTAAAGGGAATTTTGTTATGAAGAAAATTATTCTCCAGTGATCTGGTGAAAATTCGTAATTCAGACACAGAAGAACTGCACATACACAAACATTATATGAGGACAGATAAATGGAACTCAGAAGAGCAAATACAACCAAAATTTAGTAATAAATTCACTTTCAGATTTTATAAGATTATGTATACAGATTGTAACTAAGTAACTTCAGCAGGACCTAGGGAATATTAAGAGCATACGAAATCGAATAAATTTTCAGGATATACATATTTTTCAAAATGTTATATTTCGACGATTACAGCATTTTTTTTGTAAAATTATACTGATCACAATATATATATATTTTTTTGCATTAGCTTAAATATAATTTCTTAACATTGTAAGCTGATTCATTGTGATGTGCATTTCATAATTTTCTTCATATGCTCACAAAAATTGTTACAAATAGCGGCTACCGACATTAGCACTAATGCACGTATGAAAACGACGTATCATGTTCAGGCCCCAATATCTATGGCCGTCCTACCCATCTTTTCTATTGATATATTAACAAAATGATGATTAGTAAAAAAATAATAACACACTCCACTCACAACGCTATCAGAAATTTATTTCGCCTAGTCAATTTGTCTTCAAAGCTCAGTTAGCAGAGTACTGACTTACAAAGACTGCTGACCTGGTTCAAATCTGGATGACGATGGATTCGTATGTGTGGTGCAGAAAGCTAAGTTTTTTTTTCTTTTTTTTTTAATTTCAGTGTTAGTTTTCTCTCATTATCGCCGATGTAAAACGTATATTTCATTCAAGGACGATACTCTATAAATTTATTATGTACAAATGGTTAAAACGTATGGATTATTATCACTATTATCATGATAAGGTCGTAATTTAGAATCCGCTCTGTTTGAAATAAATTTTATACACCTTTTGAACACTTGTTACTGATTAGAATTAATTATGATTTCAATAATTGGGATACTTTTCTAGGTAAAGTGGATAATTTTACCTCAGGAACTCTAGTTACAGAACTAAACTTGCAGTCTCTAAAAAGAGAGAAAGAAAAAGAAAAGATAAACCGAATCATCACATAATAAATCTTTATAAAAATAAATCTTTAATAATAAATAATGTGTCATGATCTCAAAACTTAATAAAATATTAATAGTGGTTCCTTAAATCTTCCACTTCAACTACAGGATATGCAGTCGTGGTGGACGGAAAAGCCTGCATTTCTTTCAAACACGATATGCAATAGATCTACTAAGTTAAGTTAGATCAGGTTAGAGTTAGGACGACCCCTTGGCACGTCGGCCATACTGAGGCCTATTGTGCACCCTGAATTGTATGAGATGAATGAGGATGACGGTGTACCAGCCCACCGGCCGCATGAGACCCCTCACCCGCTCACCCAATGGGACCCTCCTACCCCCCCCCTTTCCAAGTTCATACCGCCAAGGTGACCAAGCAGCACAGGATCCATTCCGACGGCCCTTCCAAGAAGTCGAAGCGCCCTTGAAAGTGCTCTTAAGGAATGAATCCTGGCAGAGATTTGCGGAAGGCTGGGAACCCAGGAACGGTTGCGAGAGGACGCCTCTTCCCGTAAGCGGATGAAGACATGCGTCTTAACCTGGATATGTCTATTGATAAGATGAAGAAGATGAATAATATGGAATTAAATCTAAATTCTTTTTCTACGCGGGAGTGAAATGGAAATGGACCATGGCAATGAAAGTTCCAACCCAGCATTTGCATAAGTAACTGTGGAAAACCACGGAGAAAACCCACAATCAGACTGGTCGGTCCGGGAATCGAACCACCGACCTCCCGAATGCGGAATGCATAAGCCAACTCGCTCGGTTATAGATCTACTAAAACATTTCTTATGATCCTCTTTCTTGTTATTTGTTATTCCATGAAATTATAAGTGGTAAATTGTGTGGCTAGTTCTGTTGCCATCATGAACTCGACTCTCGAATAATGCGAAGTAATTTAGGCTAATTCACAAATGTTTTTCTAATTTTACTTGCTTTCATCTGATTACTATTTTGAAATGAGAACGTTCCCATAAAATTAATATAATGTATTAAGACATATTAAGGCCTAATATAAATGAATACATCTAATACAAAAAAATATTACCGTTGTATACAAGCAAAATTACAGAGTTAGAAGTTTAAATTTAAGTTAAAACCAGTAATGCTGAATGCTATTACATTAAAAAAAAACAACTTAAAATTTCTAACATACATAGTGAGATACGAACCCCACTCTTTGGAGTGATAGAAAGAGCTCTACCGCTAAGCCATAAAGAATACGTAGAAAATACGTACAGTTACCCTGAAAAAGAATGAGACGATTCTTGGTCGTCGGAAGTTAAAGTTCTACAGCGCGGTTCACTCGATATCGACGTAGGGATACATAACATGACAGATAGTACAAGAATTGTTACAAGGACCACAACAAGGACAAGGACCAGAATAAGGATCACGAAGAAGACTGCCATTTAAGGCCAGGATTTCACAACATAGCTCGAGTCCCAAAATATCATTGCTTCACTGTACCGAATGGCAAATGCCTGCTAAGGGATCTACATTCTGGACTGCTGCTATCACTGTCTTGTCTCGGTAGCTCATATAGTAGCGTGCCGGTTCCATTGTATAACCGAAACGTCTCGTGTTCGATCCCAGGTAAAACTTTTTTTTTATTGAGGTGTAATTAATTTGTTCAGAGTTCCTCGACTGTCTAATTTGTCGAAAAATATGGAATAATTTATGCCCAATTTCTGGGTATTACAAGTGGGCTGAACCTCGTCAAAAAAAAAATAAATCTTACTTGGAAGTTAAAAGTATTCTTCCTCAAACAAAAATCATAAGAAACAAAAAGAGACCTGTTAACTTAAAATCTTGTCCACATGCCATCAGCTTCTATTACAGCTCTAAGTCGTTCCGGCATGGATGTCACGAGATTGTGGAATAAGTTCTGATCCCCGGCGAGATCTTCCCAGGTGTCAACAACTTGATCCCACAATTCGTCTCGATTTCGAGGGCGTCGGTGGGCATAGGTGGCTATCCTTCTTTTTTCAATTCCGCCCATAAATTTTCGATGACATTCAAATCAGGTGACTTCGGAGGCCAATTAATGATTTCGATCTCGGGTCTCCTTTGAAACCATCTTTGAATGCTTGCAGCATAGTGCACGGGATGGTTATCCTGCTGGAACAGCAATGTTCCTTCGGGAAAACGTTCTCGGGCGGAGGGAAGGAATATATTTTCCAGAATGTGCTCGTAAGTTTCCGCATTAAACCGGCCATCGATGCGTTCTATAACGCCAGGTCCATCGTAAGACATCCACCGCCAACACGATATGCTAAAGCGCCCCGATCTTTCACGTCGGTGCACATAGCGCTGATCATGTCGGAGACCATCCTCACGATAGACACGGAGAGGACCTTCGTAATCACTCGAGATGGTTGTTTCGTCGGAGAAAATTACATTTCTCCAATCGAAATCCACTCGATTGGTAGCGAAGGCAAGACGGTCGACAGCTTGTGCTTCCCCCAATATTTCCATTTGCGCAGCCCTCCGGCTCCTAATACCGCGGTTCTTCAACCTGCTGATCACAGTCTGTGAAGAGCCGGGAAAGTTAGATGCTGCTCTTATTTCGTTAGCAGTCAGAAAGGGGCCCTGTCGAACTGTCTCGAATAAAAGAGCATCCTCTTCCAATGAAGAAATCCGCGGACGCCCAGGAATAGGGCGATTTTCGACCTCCCCTAAATTTTGGTAACGATAACCCACCTCGCGGCTGTACTTCCAGGAACACCGACCAAACGGCCAGCAGATCTAGCCCCATATCCAGCCTCAACTAGAGCTATAACTCGCTGTCTCATGTCACGTCGGTTCGCCATTACGATGAGAAATGAGAGATGACGATAATACTTTAGTGTAGACAATGACTATTTAACATGATATAGAATTATTGAAATAAGAGGCATCTTGCATAGTAAGAGTTAATAAATCAACCCTAAATTAAATATCCAAATAACAGGATATAACAGGAAGTCCAATTGTTGCGAAACTAATCAAATTAAATCTAATTACATTAAATAAACAAACCCCAAGTTATGACACCACATTGCTACAGCTAAATTGTATGTTATTAACATAAGCATTGAATAGGTCCGTGGTTGTGCGTTGGACGACAAAACCAAACATCGAAAGTTCGAATCTTGCCGAGGAATGTAACTTCTTGCTTTTTATAATGTAAATCAGACTTATAACTACAACCATTCATATTTCTTACATTATTTATTAATATTTATAGCCAACATTGAATTTGTAAAGAAAAGACTTTAGAAATCTCATATGGAATTTGTGATCTGTAGTGACATAAACATAGATTATCTCTCGGAACTTTTCCGTAAAAGTAAATTAAATTCACTCCTTGAAACTGGAAACCTTATTCGTAGGGTCATTTTCCCATAGCATACAAGCTGAAGTAACACAGCCATTGATAAACGTTTTGTACACAGAAATAGACTGAATTCCTATTCGACAGAACCTATAATCAATGGCTTGTCTGACCATGATAAACAAATCCTAAGTGTTTCCAATGTCACTGAACAATTTCAAAATATTAATTTAAAAACTAAGAAAGGATCGTAATTGCTGTATCTAGTGATTATTTACATTTATGTCTACAAAATGAATCTTGGAAAAACATATATGACACTGGTACTACTGATATTAAGAGTAAATATATTGAATTTTTCACTTAATTTCATAATCACTTCAGTGGATGTTCTCCACTCAATGTTGTGAAAAAATTCAAAAGTTAAAACATGTAGATAACGCAGGGACTTCAAAATCTCATGTATTAAAAAGAAGAATCTATATGTAATGAGTTGCAATGTAATGATCTTCATGTTCTTAAATACTGCAAGAAGTACAGTGTAATTTATCAAAAATTATGAAAGAGGGAAATAGAATATATTTGAGTAGAAAAGTACAAAATTCAGATAATGCAATTAAACCTATTCGTAATATTATTAAATTTAAACTTGTAGATATCCTAAGAAAGAAAATATTTTTTCATTAAAACCAATGATTATAAAGTAGAGGATCCCAAATCTATTGCAAATTCTTTTAACGTATTATAGTATATAGTACAGAAATATTATTGACAACTTAAACATTAAAGATTTTGCAAAACATACTGCAATTGGTTACTTAACAGATGTATTTAATAATTATTATTAATATATGTAATTAGTCAATAACTGCAACAGTGCTTATACATTAAATCATAACATGAATAAAATTGAATGCAAACACGTAGATAAAATAGTTAAAATTAACTGCAGGGGTGAGAATGAAATAATCCAAAGCCATACTTTTAACAAGAATTGTTTTTTGCGAGTGCATTTCTTACACATATGGGAAAGCTATTAATAAATTATTGTAATAATTACTCAACAAATGACATAGCCTAAGGACTCTAAACCTTTGTAAAAGTTTGTCTATTATTATATTTTTTTTAATTTCATTTTAATTGTTAGTTTTTAATATATATGCATTTACATTGTATATATGTGTGTGTATAAATGCATTCATTAGATTAACGTTTATAATATTATAACTTGTAATTTTGTATTGTTTGCGATCATTAACACTTAATCTCAGGACTTTGTAAAACTATATTTCAACGTGACTTAGCTATTTCAACGTTATTTAGACAAAAAAAATTGTTGTGTAGACTAAGAATCGAACTCGCACTCTTCTACACAACACGCAGAAGTCTTACAGTCTGAGCTATGGAAACGACATGAAAGCTTTCCTTTCTGTGCGGAGTGTCGATCTAGTCATGAAGGTCCATTGTCGATTTAACTACACGATTTATGTATATATTTATCTTTTATTTCGTAATATAATCATATTTTTTGCAGTTTTTTAATTGAATTTCGGAACGATGCTAGTAACAAACCAAATAGCCTGAATTTAAGTAACTCAATATTCGTTATCTTGTGTATCGGTGCTCTGGTCTCCGATCATGCGCAGTGTCTTACATATGAGACTTAATTATTTGAATTAGCCAGGCATAATGGACACATGGCGCTCTTGTGACACAATGCTGAACGGAATGGAATGAAACCAAACCGTGTGTAGTACGTATTTATTCAGAGTTATTAATCACTTAACTAAAACAAAGAATATAGCTCTTTGACATTTTCTTAATTTGTTTGTCGTTTCCGGAAAAAAAAAAAAAAAACTCATTGAACTAATTTGGTGGTCCATAGCAAGAAAATTACTTACTTCTACGATGTAGTTTTTATAATGTTGTGGAGTATTTTGATTCGAATAAAATGTTCTAATAGCCTAGGATTTGCTCTTAGTATAACATAATTACGGAAACTGATATTAATTTTTATTACCGGTGGCAACAGGACATACTTTGACCTGGCAGGCAGGTTCAATTGATACCTACTTTACACATTTTGACATCTGCTAGTAAATGAAGTTTAATATTGGAATTAACATGCACTACAAGATTTTATCACTTCACTATAGTAATAATTTTAACAAATAAATGCTTGATATAATACACACATAACGACACAAACCATTAATTTGTAAAACACATAATTATATGATCATATATAATAGAGTAATGAAATATATTCAGAAGTAATTAATCTTAAACACAGGGTAACATTGAGATAATCTGAATCTATTTCAATGTCCATAATTTTAATTTATTTTTGTGTTAATAGTTGCTTTAATTATTGTTATAAATTGAAGTAGATATGAATATTGATTTGGTTTCAACTATCAAACACATAAATGAATTAATAACAATAATTAATTCATCCTTTATTAATTATTTATTTAATTTGTATATATGGTTTTAATAGGCTATGTTTATTTTAAGAGTGTTTATGTATAAAATTAATGGTTATTCCAATCACAGTAAAATTAATGTATCGTATGAGATATTTCGAATACATGCCTGAAGATGCCAAATAGGCGAAAACGCTAGCATTAAATCTTTTAACTTCAATTAATTATTTATTTGTTGTTTTTTTTAATATTGATAAATCATTTCGACTGAACACAAAAAAAAATATTCTTATATTATATTACAAGGTTCAAGTATGTTTGCAATATAGGAGTTGCTTTGAGACGTTTGAAACGTAGGTCATTGCCCTGCAGTGTTGCAGTTACTTTTAAATATTCTTACAATAAGTGTGTCCAAGAAATGGTAGGAGTCAGAAATATTTTAATTATGCTATTCAGCATCAATTACATGCTTCATTAGCCTTTGTAAATAAATTAATACGTAAAGTCTCATCCCTAGCTGTGTTGACTGAATAAACTTTCATAACTGTCAGAACTACTACAGGTAGCCTGGAGAAATAGTCGATTATCAAATATTCGGTGTTGAAGAATTTGTTTACGGTTCTGATTGGTAATTAATGCCCATTACACAGGTCAACATTTACATATTATTTTTTTTATTTTGAATGTTATACAAAAATTCGTATTTTTGTATGAATCTGAACTCTCACTCTTGTAATTCCTCATCGTTAAAATAGTCTAAGGAATATTTTCTAACAGTCCAAATAATGATTTCTGCTAACCTCTTTCATCAGAAATACAAATTTCGTCCTTCACTTGAGAATTTATTTGTTACAATGAGGAGCTGGATGAAAGCGTACGATATTTTTGTTCGGTGAAATGGTTACCTCTACCACTGAAGATACTGTCAAATCTATCTTCATATCATAAAGAAGAAAAAATGTCCTTACAATTTTTTTTCTAATTGCAATATTTAACTAGTTATTAAAGTTTACAATGTTAGGCGTTTGGCAGCGTTGCTGGCTGGGGAGGAGGGGGTTTAGAAGTACACAGTACAAGCGGTTACAGACTTATCGGTACAAAACAGATGGTCTGTCCCAATGCAGGAGCGGACCATGACAATACTGTTGTTAAATAAAACGAACAGCAAATACAAATCTCCAATCTCATTAATAGAACATTATGGTAAATTTACATTTTATGTAACAATATTGCTCCATTTTTAATTGTACGTCTAAAAAGTAAACAGTAATGGTTTTCTGCACAAAATCACACGAACTTTTTTTTATAATGCAATATTTTAATCTCTCCCGCTTCCGTAAAGCAGCATCATTTTAAAATATATTTCTGATTGCGTGATTTTCGAAACGGGGTAAGAGAATTTTAGTTTCTAATAATCGTTGAGAAACTGCTACATAAGTTCGCCGATTAGGTAAACTTGTTTGAGGAAAACGTTGACAGTACATTCTTCTTGTCTCACTTGAATTACGGAGACTTTCTCCATAAATTAATAACATGATATTTCTAAACTGTGAATGGCATTGTCAAATACCCTGTACTGTAGGTATTACCATCCGCTCGGCAGTAGAGCTATGGACAGGGAGCTTGAACTCAACTGACCTGTACTTACGTCTGTGCAGAGTACTGCTTGCTGAACACGTTACCAAGTCTCTCACGCCAGAATATAACAAAGTTAAATATGCATTTTTATTTAATTCCACGAAAACCTAATAGAACACACAAATATTTATTTAAACTAATATTAACTCTTAGCTACATGTATCTACTGATGTAATTCTTTTCGTAATTTTAGTAATGATATAAGCAATATAACGCAAATAAAATAAGGAAAGAAATATTTTTCTCTGGGAAAACTATCGAGTTTTGACCCTATGTTGTATGGACATTTTTTGATCCTGTAGACCGTCACTGACGACTATTAAAAGGATGGCACTTGTACCCCTTACACCCTGTATAATCAAGGCTATTAAATGAATTAATTGTAATAACTGAAGTCCGAAGGTTAGCCGTTATTCTAGCCCGCAACGTGTAGCATTACGTTTCTTTACCGCTACGCGATGCATAAGGTACGTATAGTCAACTCACAAAAACATTCATGCAATAGGATCTCAAACTCCAGGCAACGTGGTTAGTCTCATAGGATTTGTCCGTGCGTAACAATATGATTAACCATAACTTACTTACAAATGGCTTTTAAGGAATCCGGAGGTTCATTGCCGCCCTCACATAAGCCCGCCATCAGTCCTATCCTGTGCAAGATTAATCCAGTCTCTATCATCATATTCCACCTACCTCAAATCCATTTTAATATTATCCTCCCATCTACGTCTCGGCCTCCACAAAGGTTGTTTTTCCCTCCGGACTCCCAACTAACACTCTATATGTGCTACATGCCCTGCCCATCGCAAATGTCTGGATTTAATGTTCCTAATTATGTCAGGTGAGGAATACAATGCGTGAAGTTCTGTGTTGTGTAACTTTCTCCATTCTCCTGTAACTTCATCCCTCTTAGCCCCAAATATTTTCCTAAGAACCTTATTCTCAAACACCCTTAATCTCTGTTCCTCTCTCAAAGTGAGAGTCCAAGTTTCACAACCATACAGAACAACCGGTAATATAACTGTTTTATAAATTCTAATTTTCAGATTTTTTGACAGGAGACTAGATGAGAAAAGTTTCCCAACCAAATAACAACAGGCATTTCCTATATTTATTCTGAGTTTAATTTCCTCCCGAGTGTCATTTATATTCGTTACTGTTGCTCTAAGATATTTGAATTTTTCCACCTCCTCGAAGTATAAATCTCCAATTTTTATGTTTCCATTTCGTGCAATAGGCCTATTCTGGTCACGAGACGTAATCATATACTTGTCTTTTCATGATTTACTTCCATACCTATCGCTTTACTTACTTCAAGTAAAATTTCCGTGTTTTCCCTAATCGTTTGTGGATTTTCTCCTAACATATTCTCGTCATTCGCATAGACAAGAAGCTGATGTAACCCGTTCAATTCCAAACCGTCTGTGTTATCTTGAACTTTCCTAATGGCATATTTTAGAGCGAAGTTAAAAAGTAAAGGTGATGAACCATAACTCTTCAGTTACTTCTGAAACTATCACCATTTTAGAATAACCACAGTTGCCAATGACTGAAGCTCTGAAACAAGTGGACAATATCTCGTATTTTATTTTTAATGTGTTACCTAACGGACCAATTGTCACAAACCTAAAACATAAATTTGTTAACACAGGTACTCAAGAACAATATTGTGGTTATGCAGTAATGTGGTATATAGGAGATATGATGACTGTTTCCACAGACGAAAACCTATGTTAATATAACTTGCGTGAAAATAACATCCCTTACTTCAGATAATATGCTCCTATTATGACCTGTGATGTGAAACGCTCTTTTTCACGATGCAAACGCTGACTGAGTGAGCAGTGTAGAAAAGTTTCTTTCGAAATATTGTAATTCACTGCAATGCAGATTATAGTGAAAAATAAGATATTGCTCCAGTCTCGCTATTGGAAGAAGTTGTGAACTGAACAATCTTGAAAATAATCCAATGGGGTGAAGTGTATAGGCTATAATGTAAATATGTAAATAATTGAAGATTTAAACAGGAATGCAAAATGTGGTATAATTGTCATATTTGTAACCCATCTATTGGTCTATATTGCACATGTTCTATGATCAAAATGTTGTTTTGTTTCAGAAAATTGTGATAATGTACATATTACTGTTCTATTATTTAATTTAAATGTTAGTTCACTTGTGCAACAGCATTTGTATGTTCTCTGAACGAAAATATGTTCAATAATGCTGTTTGTTTATTACCAGTAGCCTATAGTGCTTTCATTAATCATCAGTGATCAGTGATCAGTGTCAAGTGTGGCAGCTGTAGAAAGAACCTACGAGTAGGCGTGCTGTGCAACCAGTGCGAGAAGTGGTTCCATCTGACTTGTCAGAAGATCAAGAGGGAACAGATAGTAGAAGAAACGTGGCTGTGCAAGGACTGCGGGAACGAGGCAGGCAACAGGGAGCTCATCGGTCTACGGAACGAGGTGAAGAAGCTACGGGAGAATCTAGAGACGGCGCGGCGGAGCAACGGATCAAGTTTCTGGAGGACGAAAATAAGTTGTTGCGACGGGAAAAGGAAAATGGCGAAGAGAGGGAGGAGAAGAAGAAGCATGGTGCGGCAAGTGTTATCATCGGAGACTCCATCATTCGACACGTAGGGAATCTACAATCGGAGCTGGCGACAGAGTGTTACCCTGGGATTAGAGTGAAAGAAATGAAAAGCGTGATCGAAAATCAGGAACGAGGGGACCCGAAAAACATCGTCCTTCACGTAGGAACAAACGATTTGCGAAGAGGTGTTGATTATATCATGGCAGATGTATATGACTTGGTGATGGAAACGAAGAAGAAATATCCGGCAGCTGGGATTGTCATCAGTGGAATCGTCAGACGGAGGGATGTGAACTGGAGAAAAGTGGGTCGTGTGAATAAAGCTTTCGAGTGGGTAGCGGAGTGTCTTGGTGCGCGTTTCGTCGATCCAAATTCCTGGATAGACGACAGATGCTTCGGAAGAGACGGAATCCACCTAAATCGGAAGGGGGCTGCACACATGGGATCCCTCTTCGCGCGGGTAGTTACTACAACATGGCGGGGCGGGATCGAGGATCCATCAGCTGGCAGCGGCACCGAAGGACCATCAACCGACGGCGGGGGCGTGGGACTACCGGCGGTCAGCGGGGGTGTGAGTCTACCAGCGGGTGGAGGGGTCGAGGGACTACCAGCGGGCGGTGCGGTCGAAGACCTATCCGCGGGCAGCGTAGACCTGCAGTGACGGCGAGGTGCCACGGGGATTCAGAATGTTCAAGTAAGGACAGGCCTACTAAGACTACTGCAGGTTAATTGCCGAAGTATTAGAAATAAACTTATTCCGTTTTGGAACTTGGTCGATGTTTATAATCCAGATGTAATAATTGGGACGGAATCATGGCTTAGGGAAGACATAAATGACTCGGAAATTTTTAGGTCGGATTATAGAGTCTTCAGAAAGGATAGAAGTGAAAAGGGAGGGGGAGTTTTCGTTTGTACTAAGATAGAAATAAGTAGCAATCTTCTATGGATACATGAGGAAGTTGAAATATTGAATGTTCAGATAAGAAATGGACTGGAAACCTTAGATGTAATAGCATGTTACAGACCACCCAGTGAATTAAACAATTTAACTTTGCACAAACTAAATGAATATCTTAATACAGTATCAGAAGACCGAAACGTAGTAATTGCTGGGGATCTAAACCTCCCGAAAATTAACTGGAACGGGATTTCAGGTACAAATTCAGATGCACAGACCCTTGTTAATGAATTGATCTGGCGTAAAGATTTCACGCAGATAGTAAATGGTCCGACGCGTGACAATGCCCTCTTAGATGTTTACCTACTAAGACCTGTCTCTCTCTTTGTCAACTCTGAAAGTCTTCATAAAATAAGTGATCACAATAGCGTCTTATTAGAAATCTTATGGGAAAACACAGTAAATCCGAGGTCAAGTCCAGTGTCTGTCTGGAATTTTAACAAAACCGATGTCCATGAATTACAAACGTTTCTACGACAAAAGCATGATGACTTTCTAAGGACTGAAGGAAATATGGAAAATGTGTGGCATAAATTTAAGTGTATAATTTTCGAGGCATTAGTAAAATGTGTACCTTCTAAAATAATTAAGAAAAATCCGGACCCAGAATATTACACTAATTATATTCGCTACTTAAAGAAAAAGACAAGGCGCGCTTTTAGCAAACGTAAACGGAGCCATGAGCATTGGGAAAAATATATCGAATTAATTAAGAAACTTGAGTGTGAAAAAAGGTTAGCTCAGGAAAATTTTCTAAAAACTATTTTAAAAGAAGATGAAAGTAACAATTGGAGACAGTTTTATAATTATGTACGCAGGAGAAAAGGCAAAAATGAAGGAGTAGTGCTTTTACGAAATCAGAACGGAGAAAGTATAACTGATGACAAAGAAAAGGCCGACTTATTAAATTCCTATTTCATTTCGGTTTTCAATAATAATAATAATAATAATAATAATAATAATAATAATAATAATAATAATAATAATAATAATAATAATAATCCCGCTGATAGGAGTGGTTGTGTCACAGACCGTGAATGTGAACCAAATTCGACTTTCAAAATAACTTCCAAAGGGGTTAGAGAGAGAATAACGAAATTAAAAAATCGGAAGTCTCGAGGACCAGATAGTATTGCTACAGAGATTCTTAAATTAGGTTCCGAGGCCATAATTCCATACTTAATGCGTATATTTCATGTTTCCATAAACAATGCAGCTATTCCGTGTGACTGGAAATCAGCTATAGTGGTACCCATACATAAAGGTGGAAATAAATTAGATGTCGGAAACTACAGACCGATTAGCCTTACATCTGTCGTATGTAAAGTCATGGAGCATTTGATATCGGATTATATTCGTCATGTTCTAAATGCGAAAGACTGGTTTTACAACCGCCAGCATGGTTTTAGGGAAGGCTTCTCATGTGATAGTCAAATTACGTCGCTGGTTCAGGATCTAGCTGAAGAGGTAGATAGAGGCGGAAGAATCGATGCAGTTGTGATTGACTTTTCGAAAGCATTTGATTTGGTGCCACATGACATATTAATAGATAAGTTAAGTAGGCTAGGAATAGATAAAAGAGTGGTGCTATGGATCCAAGAATTCTTAAAAGGTAGAACCCAGAGAGTTAGAGTAGGTCATGAAATATCGGAAATTGGAAATATAAGTTCAGGGGTGCCACAGGGCAGCGTTCTGGGTCCATTACTCTTTATAATATACGTAAATGACCTATGCCAGGATATTACATCAAATGTGAGGCTATTTGCAGACGACTGCATTATCTATAGAAAGATTAGAAATAATTCAGATGTAGATGCTATTCAAACAGACTTGAATAACATTTACAACTGGGCGTTAAAGCATAGGATGAAAATAAATGGTTCTAAAAGTAAATCTATAACATTTTGTAAAACCCGAGAGGAAACTAGTCTTAATTACGAATTCAGTGGTGTTGTAATTCAGCAAGAACAATGTTGTAAATACCTAGGAGTGTATTTAAACTCCAAACTTTCTTGGGGAGAGCATGTTGATAATGTTACAGGCAAAGCATGGAGGGCACTTCACTTTATTATGAGAATCTTGAGAAAGGCTAGCCCCAAATCGAGGGAAATAGCATATCTAACATTAGTGCGACCGTTAATGGAATACGGAACTACGTGTTGGGATCCCTATAGAATATATCAGATAAATTCCTTAGAAAGAATCCAGTATAGGGCAGCTAAATTTGTTAAAGGTAAAAGAGAAGATGGGAACGATACGATAAAAGAACTTAAATGGGAAACTTTGGAAAACAGGCGTAGGAAAACTAGAATAACATCATTGTATAGAGCACATCTAGGTCAGAAAGCATGGGTAGACATAACGGCTCGGTTAGAAAAGCCAACGTACTATGGTAGGAACGATCATGATTTTAAAATCAAATGTAGGAAACAGAAAACGGATGTAGGTAAATTCTCATTTTTAAATAGAACTATAAATGATTGGAATGACCTACCTGCAGCGGTCTTTGAGGGCTGTCCTTCCTTAAGGAGATTCAAGAATAATTTAAAGAGTTGTGTATAAAGTGAAAATTAAAATTAAGGTGACATTCAACATTTAATTTTTTAAGGTGGCATGTATTTATCTAGCCTGACGAGTTTACTTCCTTGGTTTGAATTGTAAATTATTTAAAAATAGCGTGTAAGACGGCCTTAGACTAGAAATGTTTAGTTTAAATGTAGTTCTGTTTATAAGTATGCATAAGAATGCAATTATTTGACTTATTTGAACTGTTGTATCAGTGAAGCGAGGTGAGTCAGTGAAGTTATGGTTTTACAGTGCAGTGAACAGTTCCGATCAGTGATAATTTATAGCGTCAATGAAATGTGTTCTATAGTGTCGGTGAAATGAGTTACAGAGTGTCAGTGAAATGTGTGCTAAAGTATCAGTGAAATGCGTCATAGTGCCACTACAGGGAATGAGATGAGAGTAAAGTGAAAGACTATTGAAAATTATGTAGGACCTGTACATAATTTATGTAGGTTGTGTTGTAAAATTAGGTGTTTTATTTTATGTTTTATTATTATTGTGTTAAATTGTATTGTGTATTCTTATTGTATTGTGTATAAAATTGTATATGTGTTGTAAATTTTATTATGTATTGTAAATTTTATTGTGTATTGCTTATAATTTTAACTGTGTATTGTTAATATTGTATATACCACTGCCACCGAGTGCTTGCCCACTTGCAGTGTAAATAAATACATATATACATACATCACAATACTACGCAAGAAAAAATCATATCAGACTCATCGGGTTGTCTGGAGCTTGAGATCCTACTGTGAATGAGTGTTTTTGTTGCTGTTCTTGAGTTGGTTCCCAAACAAAATATCAACGTGAGTAGGTTCTCCATTTAAAATAATAACAACGCGAATAGGTTCCAAGGCTGTGTGGGAAGGGGATGTTAATCGATCATGTAGCAGAGTAGTGGCAGTGTTTAAATATCAACAAAGGGGATGAGGTAGTAGTTATTGCATATAACGCCACAATCGATCATGACCGTGGTTCCATCTACATTACAATATGAATACCGATCATAAGTTTCAGTGATTAGCACAGTAGTGGCAGTGTAAGTCCAGAACAGTCATAGTACTAGAGTAGAGCATCGATTATCCGAAACAATTGGGGACGGGGGAGGGGTGTTCGGATAACTGATTTTTCGGTTAACCAATCATTTACGAAAACAATTTGTAACGGTGTCATAGGAGCAGTATGAAACAAAGAAACACTGATATTAAACACAAAATTGTACATACAGTATATATTTTGTATCACACGCCTTACAAATAACACAGATAACTGACTAGCCTAGTTTGACAAGTTCAAAATTGTCATTAAAGTTGACCTCAAGTTTAGGAAAAGAAGTCCTTTTTTTGCTTCAGAGCTGAGACTTTTTTTTGGCGCTAAATCTCGCAAACAGCGCTAGCGAACTTCTACATGACGAGCGCGCAAATTTTAATTTGCCGACTGAAACGCTTTCGGTTAACCGATGTTTCTGTTGATCGGTATTCGGATAATCGATGTTCTGCTGTAGGGCCTATATACGTTAAAATACAAATACCGATCGTAAGTTTCAGTGATTAGCATAGTAGTGGCAATGGAAGTACAGGACAGTCAAAGTACTATATATATTGTACGTTAAAATATAAATATCAATCATAAGTTTCATTGATTAGCATAGTAGTGGCAGTGGAAGTACAGAACTGTCAAAGTACTATATACTGTACGTTAAAATATAATACCAATCATAAGTTTCAGTGATTAGCATAGTAGTGGCAGCGGAAGTACAGAACAGTCAAAGTACTATATACTGTACGTTAAAATATAATACCAATCATAAGTTTCAGTGATTAGCATAGTAGTGGCAGTGGAAGTACAGAGGACTGTCATGGTTCCACATACATTAAAATATAAATATCGATCATAAGCTTCAATGATTAGCAGAGTAGTGGCAATGGAAATACAGGACAGCCGTAGATCCATATACGTTAAAATATAAATACTGATCATAAGTTTTAGTGATTAGCAGAGTAGTGGCAGTGGAAGTACAGAACAGTCGTGGTTCCATATACATTAAAATATAAATATCGATCATAAGTTTGAATGATTAGCATGTAGTGGCAGTGAAAGTACAGGATAGTCGTGGTTCCACATACATTAAAATATAAATATCGATCCTAAGTGTCAATGATAGCAGAATAGTGCCAGTGGAAGTACAGGACAGTCATGATACTATGTATGTTAAAATATAAATACCGATCTTAAGTTTCAGTGATTAGCAGAGTAGTGGCAGTGGAAGTACAGGACAGTCATGATACTATGTATGTTAAAATATAAATACCGATCATAAGTTTCAGTGATTAGCAGAGTAGTGGCAGTGGATGAATAGGACAGCTGTACTGCACTTCATGATGGATTTCACTACTATGCTCAGTGAAACGGGGAAAAAACTCTTAGTGGTCAATGATCACAAGTTCGGTTTTCAGAAAACATTATCTGGTGGTGTGAAAAGATATAATTGTGTTAAAAGAGGATGTAAGTGTTTCGTGAAACTTTCTGATTCAAATATTATAATGGAATGCAACGTTCGAACATAACCACGACATTTGTGATACTGCAACTTTAAATCGTAAAAGTTTAGCAACAAAGTGAAACAAAAAATTTGCAGCACTTGCACGAACGTGCATAGAAAATTATTCGCTTTGAGCTAATGGAAAATGATTATTTTCAGACTCTGACTACCAGTGACATCTGTAATGTAAGGAATAACGTATACCGCAGCCGCCTAACTGTAAGACAGAAATTGCCCCAATCGGTAGCTGAAATACATTTCACAATGTCGTCGTACGACCTAACCACTAATAAAAATGAACAGTTTTTGTTCATAAATGATTCCGAAAGAAATATTTTTGCGTTTTCCTGTAAATCGAGTTTTGAAGCTTTGAAGGGAATGAACACTATTTTTGTTGATGGTATATTCAAGGCGTGTCCTAAATTATTCAAACAACTTTTAACTGTGAATAGTGTGACAGATAATCATTACGTACCTTTGGTGTTCTTCCTGCTACCAGATCAACACGCGACGTCATATACTTTACACCTTCAATTCAATTAAACAATATGTGAATCCAATTGTTGTTTATTCTGACTTCGGAAAAGCAATCCAAAATGGAATTTCAAATGTATTCCCTAATGCCAAACTGAAAGGTTGTAGGTTCAATGTTGCATAATCTTGGCGAAGGAAAATTCAATCCTTAGGTTTAAGTGCGGAATTTAGAACTAAGGAATCTCAAATTGGTCAGCTTCTAAAAACTATTTGTACTGTCTTCATTGGCTCCACAAGGAGTTGAAGATTGTTTTGTTAATGACTTAATGGTTGTCAAACTTACAGACGATCGATTGGAGCATTTCTTTCATTACTTCCTCAAGATCTAGATCTATATTGCACCAACAAGTGAGATTCCACCGCTAATATGGACTGAGTTTACCTCTTCCTTAGAGTGGACAACCAACGGTTGTGAATCTTTTCATAGTAAACTTAATGCGCAATTTTGTGTTCCATACTCAAATATGCTTGCATTAGGAGATGC
The DNA here is from genome assembly GCF_040183065.1 of Periplaneta americana. Classification (NCBI taxonomy): domain Eukaryota; kingdom Metazoa; phylum Arthropoda; class Insecta; order Blattodea; family Blattidae; genus Periplaneta; species Periplaneta americana. Next base: position 120,632,278 of record NC_091117.1, on the reverse strand, counting down.
TCTGAAGGAGGTTCAGTGTAATAATTATATTAAGATTAGAAGGAAAAGTAAATGTAGGCCTAAGATAATGCAACAAAAGGTAACTTTTGTAGAAGGTTGGATGGAAAAACTCTCTGACGGCAGTGTAAGTAGATATGCATTCCTGTGACACGTTTGTTACAAATTTTTACCAGTAGAGAAATCAAATTATAAAGTTATTCGACGCATCGTGTCCGTCAAACACAAAACATTTTTAATTTTACCTACTACCCTAGACAGTAGTTGACAGTCGTAAGTCCGTAGAAAATGGAAGGGAAATGTTTTCTGGTTTGGTCTAGCGCGGGAATCAATTGCAGTACACAGATGTAATCAACCTGGAAACAACTCGGGTATAGCTCTGGGACGAACTGGGAACCGATTCACAGTTTTGCGAACCAATTCCAGTACGCCCGTTTTTTCTGAGTTGACTTTATGTACCTGATGCATGGCGTAGCAGTAAACAAATGTAGTGCTACAGGTTGCGGGCTAGAATAGGGGCTAAACCTCCGGGCTTCAGTAATAACACACTATTTACAATAAAGTTCCCTTAGCAAATTCCGCATTCAGAAATTAGATTCTAAATGGTTTATATCGTAACTTCCTCCATCGACTACAAATAAATTCTCCGGCTGCAAACTTGTAAAAAGAATTAACTGATACTTATTTCACTTTAGCAATGTTTCAGATATAAACAATCATCTCAAAAACTAATATGAGTAGCATCTTACTCTTCAAACGAACAGTTTCCTTGCAAATTGGAATAAGTTATAGTCTATATTCATTCACTCATAGTGTTTTTCCAGAGGACAGATCTTCACTGCAAACTCAGCATTCTCCAGTTTTTCCTATTTTCTGTCTTCCTCCTTGTCTCCTTATATGATCCATATATCTTAATGTCATCTATCCTCTGATATCTTCTTCTGCCACGAACTCTTCACCATTTCTTCCAGTGCATCCCTCAGTGGACAGTCTTCTCAACCAGTGACCCAGCCAATTACTTTTCCTCTTCCTGATCAGTTTCAGCATCATTCTTTCTTCACCTACTCTTTCCAACACAGCTTCGTTTCTTACTATGTCTGTTCATTTCACATGCTCCATCCTCCTCCACATCCACATTTCAAATGCTTCTATTCGCTTCTCTTCACTTCGTCGTATTGTCCATATTTCTGCCCCATACAAAGCTACACTCCACATAAAGCACTTCACTAGTTTCTTCCTTAACATAATCTATATATGAAAAAAACAATTATTCAACTGGTGACACTGTACATTCTAATAAATCATCATCATTATTAATACATCTTAGACATTTAGGCTTGGTGTCTCCACACCACTGAAGACTATTTAAAACTGATATCTCTGTCTCCTTTTAAGCCTTCCCAACACTTTACGTTCCTTTCGATTTTTATTAATGAGTCTTCTAATAACAAATATATATTTAATCCCTAATAAAAGCTAATAAATTAATGCAATTTTTGCCGCGTATAACTATAGCATTTATTTTGGTTAACAACAAGCGCTATAACATGAATTAATTGCGAAAATGAAACTTATAAATACAGCATTTCTTGCACTTCATCGACTTAAAATATTAAAATATGTACATTATTTCGACGGGCCAATTCAAAAGGGAAACAACTCGAAATTTGAAGTTTCCAGAATACCGCGTTTTAAAGTTTCGCGTTGCTGCGAAATATTCAATTAACATCACTCTAATTTGAAACTTGCCGTATGTAGCCTATAACACATCATTAACAGAATTTGGAGTAAATTCAGTGATCCTTGGATTTTTCACAGCAACGTGAAACTTTAAAATGCAGGTTTATCAAAACATTAAATGTTTAGTTGTTTCCCTTTTGAACTGGCCCATCGATATTGCCACCATAAAAGCTACTAAATTAAGTAATGACAATATTGTCGCGTCTAAATAGAAGATTTAATTAACAACAAACGCCGTAAAATTAATCAGTCACGGAAATAGGACGTACAAATACGAAAGTTTTTCCACAACTGATGAACTTCAATAAATTAAAATGAAAAAGCTACTATTTGGTGTATTTAATCCTAAATAAATGGAATGACACCTACATTGCTGTATCGTCGAAATACAGTATTAATCTATTACAAATCATCTTTAATGAATTGAAAGGAACATTGCTGTAGTAATTATGTATAACGAAGGAATAAATTATACACGAGCAACATTAATAGGATTAAAAGCGGCACTACTATGACTATGTATTTAACTGCATTTCTGCAAAATGAATTTCCCTAATTGAAATAATAACAACATTACCTCGTTTAAGTAATTAATTTATGTAAGATAATGAATTATAAGCGAAAATGTCATATCTACAGATTACGTTTATGAAAAATCGAGAAACCATAATTAATTAGAATAGGAAGTGTGATGTACAAATACTAAATTTATACAAGATCAACAAATAATGTGAATGAGCTAAAAGCGACTAAATGACGATTAAATACTGAATATATACAAGATGAACAAAACCTAATGAATTAAAAGCGACCTTGTCATGTACATATAGGCCTACTGTATCTACTAGATAATTATTTAGTAATGGACGACCAGCAAATCATAATGAACTGAAAACTGTAATGCTTTATCTAAATTCTGCGCATTTATGTGCGACGAAAAATTTAAATTAATTAAGACCAATGATGCCAAGTCTAAATACTGCGTTTAATTCAGGATAATCAAATTTGCAATTATTGTTAAAAGCGGCTCTATTGCGTCTAAATAACTTACTGCATTAGCCAAGGAAAGCGATTTCAAACAAATTAAAAGCTACACTGTTATGCATAAATAGCGCATTTATGGCCCACGAAAATCGTTCTTAAATGAGTTATTATAAGCCACACTGCTGCGTTTAATGCTGCATTTGATCCACCATAATGAGGCATTGTAAAACAAGGAGAAAGCAATATTACATTATTAAAAATCAATGCAACTCGAACTTTCTCCATTGTTAATGATGGAAAAAATATATTTTGTTGTTTCGAAGGTTAGTTCCACTTTTATCTTAGTGACGAGTAAGAAGGGTATCTTGCTCGTTTTTATCACTACACTAAATTCACTTGGCTGACCCCGATCGAATTGGCTAAACTTTCTGAGATCCTTCTGTTAAATACCAAGAATGTAGAAAGTTCAAGCTGCAACTTTTACGACAATACATCTTCATAAATTAAAACAATATTGTCATGTTTAGCTATTATTTTTAATCCACTACAAACAGACTAATAAATAAAATTAGAAGATACGTATAAATACTTTATTTAATGTACGACGATAAAGTGTATTTAAACACGATGCAGGATCTTAAATTAATTTGAAACGACACTGTCACATCTAAAGCATTATTTAAAGATGACAAGCAATCAAATGAATTGAAAGTGACCGTCTATCATACCTAAATACTGTGTTAATCACGACAAACTATGCTAAATGACTTAAAAACGATACTATCATTTCTTCATAATCGATTTACTCATGATAAATAATCTCGAATTGAAAGCTTCACTCTGTTACTTCTAAATGCTATATTTTATCAAGGTAAACAATCTCAACTTAACTGAAGGCGTCACTTTGTTACGTCAAAATACTCTTATTTAATTGCAATAAACAACGTTAATACTTTCAAAATGCTGTATTTACTCATTATAAACAATGTTAAATGAATTAAAAGCGATATTACTAAGTCTATATACCTATCTAATGCACTCAATCACGATAAATAATGTAAAATTAACTGAAAGCTTCATCTGATACGTTTGAATACTGTAGTAATTAATCGCGGTAAACAATCTTAAATTAAAGAATAACACCAATGGTATAATATTCTAATTTAAGTACAATATTTGACTTGCAATTAACTTTCATAAATCAAAGAGTTATTTGCGACAAGAGAACATTTAACGCACATTGAACAATGTTAGTTGAATTAATTAAAATGTACAAATCTTAAAGATTCTCACTACATTACGCAACAAGCAGTTTTATTTCGAACGATATATTGTGAAAGGGACTGAAATATTGATTAATGGTTGTTTTGTTCAACTCTTTTTCGGAAAATTCTCTCAAACTTTTGACAGAAACAATTATCCTGCGAGATTAAAGCAACCTATATCACTTCTATGCTATTATAAATTTGGGTGGATATTCCCGGGAGATCTTGTTTGCATGCTAAAGTAGATATATGAAGTTGGACTTACGAGGTTCGAGTCCCGCGTGGTGAAGGTCACAGGGTCGGCTGCCTCCACCTCCTGACACATGAAGTCCACGTGTCCTGCCACGGTAATGAGCTTGCTCTCCGTGCGGCCAAGATCGATCAAGTTCAATTTTAGAGTGTCTGCAGTGAACTCCACCTGGGAACAGAAGAAGACAGCGCCATTATTCTCCTAAGACAAGTCATGCAAAACGACAAGCAGGGAGCGTCTGCAGTCTGCAGTTCCAAGAAACGAGTCACTTGAAATCGTTTAATGGGAGTGCTGACTTGGAGATCATGGAACGAATTACGTTTAAACGTCACAGGCGAGTAGAAGCAGTGGATCAAGTGCGAAAGGAACCTGATCATTCAAAGACTGAAACAGCTGGCGGTACGCCACCACTAGCACAAAGATTCTTCTGCAAACAAGAGAATCCCATCAGCACAATATCTATTCATGTTTATACTTCTAGTTCATTTTTTAAATTTAAAAACATTGTTGGAATGTGTTAGTGAGTACAGATTTTTACCAAACTCGGTGATAATATTGAATTAGGGATGAGCAGGGTCCGTCTATGCTTATCTATTTAACAAATATTAAATGTTAAAATACTTGTCACATTTTATTAGCTTGAACGTTTTCGGCTTGAATAAGCCATCTTCAGAAAATTATTCCTGAGAATACATATACAGTAAATGTAGATTGGTACATGTGTGTTATGTAGTAGAATGTGAATAATGAGTTAATTATGAGCCTCTACTATAAACAACTGTGGCCTCAAATTAATTAAAATGTGGATAAAATAAAAAGCTATATAAGCTGTGGTCAATAAAATATTAAAATTTTAAAAATATTTAAATTTAAAATGTTGTCCTGAGTTGCAATTTGCGGAACCATCTGTGACAAAGCTCCAATATGTCTTGCATGGAGATAATTCAATATCGTGTGTGTGGTGATGGTAGTTCCGTAGTCAATTGTGGTAGAAAGACAACTGTTGTTCACATTGTACTATATAACACGCATGTATCACTCTACATTTATACAGGGTGTTTCAAAAATACAGGGCATAATTTCAGGTATGTATTTCCCACATGTAGACAATCAAAATAGTTCATTACAACATGTGTCCGGAAATGCTTCATTTCCGAGTTATGGCCTTCACAACATCGAAATTCACCAGAACGTTTTTCTTTCCGCAGGTCGTTGTCATTACAGAAGATGTTCAAAATGTCCACCTCCTGCTTGAATACAGACCTCACATCGATGTCTCATTGACCTGCGAACACGATCCCAAACTTCAGGAATATTGCGTATGTCCTCAGAATATGCCACAATTCGATTCCGAAGGCATTCCAAATCAGGCACCGGAGACGAATAAACCAATGATTTTAAATGGCCCCACAAGTAGAAATCGAGAGGGTTCAGATCAGGTGAGCGTGGAGGCCAAGCAATTGGGCCACCTCTACCTATCCATCGATCAGGAAACCTTCGATCCAAGTACCGGCGAGCCGTACGACTGAAGTGTGCAGGAGCGCCATCATGCAAGAAGTGAATGTGTTGACGATTGATCAGTGGAGTGTCTTCTAAAACATGAGGTATGGTGTTTTCCAGGAAGTTTGTGTACGCCTGCCCCGTAAGTCTGTTTACAAGTACATGGGGTCCAACTAATCGATCACCAATGATATCGGCCCAAATGTTGAGGGAGAACCGCACCTGGTGATGAGATGGAACAGTTGCACGTGGGTTTTCATACGCCCATACAGCTGATTGTGGAAATTTGTTATGCCATCTCGTGTGAACTGTGCTTCATCTGTAAATAATACTAAGGCAGGAAAGTTCGGATTTACACCACACTGCTGCAAGAACCACTGACAGAACCTAACTCGTGCAGGGTAATCTGCTGGTGACAGGGCCTGTACACGTTGCAAATGATAAGGATACAATTGATACTCTTTCAACAGTCTCCAGACAGTCGTATGAGGAACATTGACTTGCAACGCTACCCTTCGTGTGCTGATAGAAGGAGTCATGTTCACAGCCTCCAGAATCTCCTCCTGTACTTCTGGAGTTGTAGATCTTGGTCGTCCCCTTCCCAAACCAGGAGAGTTAAATTTTCCATACTCGCACAGACGGTAATGGAGACGTACAAATGTCTTCCGATCTGGACATTGTCGCTGTGGGTACCTCTCCTGGTACAAACGACGAGCCAGCGCAGCGGAAGAATTATGGGTATATAGAGGTTGGTATAAAAGTGACTGATGAAAATGAATTGAATGACGTCAAGTTTCATTAAATCTGATTATTGTTTCATCAAAATAAAGTCCCCACCTCTGAGTGGGGATATTTTTGTTAAGATTAAAGTACTTTAAGTAATTACAGTCACATTTGCAGCTATTACAACCACAATTTATCGCAGTTCTGGAATTTGACGTTTCTTCTTTGTGATAGTTGGAGATGTGATTGTGTTGTATTACAATATGGTGTTAACAGAGTGCGACATGGATTTTATGAACCCCCATGTAAAAGAAGACGCGTGCAAGAGATCTTTAAATAATAAGAATAGTATATTTTATACACTTTTTATTTACTCATAATAAGCTTACACTACTTTTGCATAAACTTGCTTTTATTTAAATACATTACCCCCATCAAACCAACTGTTCTTTGGTATCGACAACTTGTTGCATTGGATCCACTTCTTTTTTTATATTTAACGATAGCATTCAAAATTGTCGCTAATGCAACAGTGCGTTATTTTACTTTCTATATCCATTTCTCAATCATGGTTAGCGCGGTGAATGTCGCAACTAGAAAATGAAAGTTAACGCACACATGGACCTTGAACTGAATGTCATACTGAGAAATCTAAAGGAAGGTCATGGGTCATGTGGTACTCTCACACGTGTCTCTTTCACAAACGAGTGGCTGGGATGTGAGCTTCAACATGATTCTGCAGTAGGCTAATGTAAGTTCATTACATCTAATCAGCAGTCATTAATATGTTATATGTGTACTCGGGGTGATCAACAAGACAGTGCAAAAAACGAAATAATTTTCCAATATTCATAGAAATCGGTTCCGCCATTATCATGTGAAAAGGTAACAAAGATCCCGATAGACAGACATGAAGTTAAATTGAAAAATAATCATAATATGTATACCGGTATTTAAATAAATTTTTTTTAAATTGTGACCTTTCATTTCGATACAGTCATCAGTTCTTTTGTGCATATTATCGCACTACAGACTATTGCATCTGATTCCAATTACCAGTTTCGTCCTTCGTACTAGTAACTCAGGTTGAAATAATTCTACTCTATAAAAGAGTACCTTACGAACTGTAAACTCAATCTTCACTTCTACCCGACTCATATAGATAAAATTGCTCCTTTGTAAAAATAACTCCGCTCCAGTGAGCTCAATAGTAATATGCATCTAAGGAAACCATGAATATGTTCAGCCAGATACTTTGAACCCATGATATCCCAGAAGCGAATCTCAAACTCTCTCGGTTGTGTATCATAATCTATTTATAAATCAATAATTTCCACTTAAAGACTTATATTTTAAGCCAACAGGGAGAATTTGATCCACTTCTTTTTATATTTAACTAAAATACCATATTAAACATAACGAGAATTATTGTGATGTAGTTTTCACATACTATCACTGAGCTTATTGTAACGTGAGATGACTCATAGAGTATTGCAACATTAAAAGACACACAGCTAATCGTATGTTTCAATGTTAGCTTCACTTATAAGAAACACATTTGTATCACTCTACGTAGTCTGAATACGGAGGTAAAATAAAGAAATGGGGTATGTCTGTTTGTACCCATCCAGCGTATTACGAAAATGATTCCATCTATTTAAGGCGGTCTTGCACAACAAACAGGGAATATTATTCATTGTGACATTAAAACATACTCAGCTAGTCGTATGTTTCAATGTTAGATGCGCCTATAAAAACACCATTATTATTATTATTATTATTATTATTATTATTATTATTATTATTATTATTATTATTATTATTATTATTATTATTATTAATTCTGGAGATTGACTAGTAATTATAGGTAATTATTCAAGTGAGCATTTACTTGGATTTTATGAACCTCCATGTAAAAGAAGATGTGTGCATGAGCTTCTTTAAATAATAAGAATAGTATATTTTATATACTTTTATTTACTCATAATAAACTTACAGTGCTTGTGCATAAACTTGTTTTTAGTTTCGATGCGAATTGATTCGGCCATTATTGTGTGAAAAGGTAACATGGACAGACATACAAACAAACAAAAATGTCAAAAATACGATTTGTGGTCTCAGGATGGTTAATTATACATGTTCTGTATATCTCTTTGTACTTTTAACAACTGATGTGAGAATTACCAGTCTGCTCCGCGAATGTGCTCTAAATCTAACAAATCATGAGAGTGAATTTAAAGATATTTGAGAATGCATCACTGATGAAATGCAAGACATTTTAAAGATACATTTAAGTGAGTACTCTGCTTTACAATTTAACATAATTGTTGAGCAAAATTTGAAAAATTCCCATAATAAACTAATACTTATAATTATTTATATACCTTCTCTGAACATATAAATAAAAAGAAATATTAAAAGTTTCTTACAATATGGTGCATGGAGCATTTTGCACTTTGATAAGACTCATGCGTTAGATTTATGCGTTACGACGTGTAATTATAAATGTAAACACCATTTATTTTTGGAAGAAGATTTATTATTATTATTATTATTATTATTATTATTATTATTATTATTATTATTAAATTTTCTGCGGAAGGAGTAAGGTGAAAGATTTTACTGCCTTACTGAAACCTTTCCTCTCACTGTGGTTATGCGTCAATCTATCTTGAAAAGTCCAAGTCTTTTTATGTATATCCCTTTGTACTTTTAACAACTGCTGTGAGAAATTACAGTCTTCTCCGCGAATGTCTGGAATCAGGTAAAAGATTTTACTTCCAGCCATAGATAGAGTATAAATCATGCTAACTTTATGTATTTATGCCTCTTTAAATACAGCAGCCAGGTGACTGTTGAAGTGAGTTTTCTCCATTGTTATTATGTTATACATTTTATTCACTTCTAATAATCATAGGTCATTTTTGAAGTGAGAATTGAGTTTTCTTCACATATTTGAGTAATTTTATTCATTTCTACTAACCTTTTCGCTATTTCATCTTTTTGAATTCGATTTGATGCATTGTTTCACTTCCACCAAGGTGATATACTTTCTCTTTCAATTACTGGTTGCGTGCTTCAGACAGCCGCGTCCAGTCAATGTCATATAGTCGAGGACTCACTTTCACTTCCACGTGCGGGATTCACCTCTCACACAGATGGCTAAACCGACTGCGTAATACATACTCATACATATTTCACAACAGAAAATTATTTTCAACTAGGCCAGGGAACAGGCGGTGGTCGAAAAAATAATACAAGTGTCAAATAAGACCCACAGGAACATGCGTATTCGAAACATCGCCTTCCTTTTGACACGTGTGACCTAGTTCTTTCAAGGTGAATTACTATCACGCAGGGGCAACCACAACTCCTCTCCTCTCCTCACTATCAATAAAATGTTGTAATACCAACAATTAATCGCAATTCAACACTCCCATCCCCCCCCCCAAAATGATCTCTCTCCCATTATCCAATTGCACACGCGGATCACCCCACCCAACCACCGTTTACGACCACTCACATACATGAGGTCTCCATTCTCATTCGCTAATCACAATCCCCTTTGAACCCCATTAACCAATCGCATTTGAGACCCTCCCCCATGCACCAATCAAAATTGAGTTCCCTCACTTCTGTTTCAACCAATGACGAAGCAACGCCACGCCTCTTTCCCCCACCCCTCCTTTGGCCACGCCCCTCCAGGCCCTCCACACCCTCAAACCCTTGACGTCACCACACTTTGTATACTACTGATACTGTTCTTCATAACTATTTTCAATCCGAGATAGTTTATTCCTTGGAATGTCAGTAGTTCTGTTTTTGTACATGAAATATTAAGATTATTAGGTATATTTATTTTTCCTAATTGAAATGCAGCTGCTCGGAGATCTTCTGATGTACCGGGTGTTAAAAACAATCTTGTCAAAGCAAATAAATCTTGTTGAAAAGTATATAAGTTATATTAAAATAGCGAAATACCACTAATAATGTACAACTGTAGACCACAAGGGAGAAGATCCACTTGAAAGAGGAGAGAACAGTTATGAAGTCAAATATTGAAGACGGAACAGGCCAAGAGTGCGTAAACCTTGTGGTGATGATGATGATGATGATGATTATTATTATTATTATTATTATTATTATTATTATTATTATTAACCATGATACACGCTCTTTACGGACATCATCTTCGACATCACATATTCTCCGAGTTGCGGCAGCAGCTTCATAATCTTGATTCCAGTAGTGCTTTAGGATTCCATTCTCAAACTATATCTACAGGCATGCCAAAACCCTGCACATTGTGCAGTTGCCTCTGTGCGATGTGCACTTTCTATTCTCCTATGTGGAAGGAGTGAATCGCCTTGGAGGGAAGCGCGACAGAGCTACACACTACCTGCAGCAGCATATCAGCATTTAAGTAACACAGTTTCAGTACGAGTGCTGATTTGGCTGTGTCTGTGAATGAGTTATGATAAATAAAGTGAGGAGTTCACAGATAACGAAGAAGAGAAATTACGAATAATATAATATAATTGTTATAATATTTTCCTCCGCTAACAATAATTATTTTGAAATGAAAGGGTTTCATCAGCCCATGTCGAGGTATAGTCTTGTTACAGTTTAGATCAGATTAGCAAAGTTCTCAAAATATGATATTCGCCAGCGCTTATTTCTTAATCAGTACTCTCACTGCAAAACGAACTTGACAATGGCGTTGTTTTGGAGTCTACACTAACACAGCCATCAAAGGTTAGAGGACTTACGACTTTAATTTCATAAGCTGGTAAGTGATGAGAATATAGTGAGGAATACATATCAGGCTCTTGAGGTTGTAAGGAGCGAAGAAAGCAACTGTTTCCAAGGCGGAAAAATTTTCTGGAAAAATATATAATGGCAAATTTTCCATCTCACGTCACTATATGTTAATATACTTCCATTAATAAATCTTTAAACCTGATGTAGAGAGAATATCGTCGCTTCACAGCTTGTGAACTACACTTTTAATTTCTATCAGTAACGCTCCCAACTTGTCGATACTTGCTCTCAAAGTTTTCAAAATAAACTATATGCGAATTTAAATTCTAAGCTTAATTTATATCATTTATTAATATTAATGTTAATTTATATTGACATATAGCAAAAAAATGTTTTCAGTGTAAAAACTTCACAAAAAATGTTTTCAGTGTAAAAACTTCACAATGTCCTACTGCATGTACAGTAATTAATTGGGAGTGTAATATTTTCTTCAACATTTGTGTACCAATGCTCCCAATAAATAATAATGCTTGACGAACAATGAAAGAGTAGGGTCTATTACTTTAAAATAATTAGTATCTACTACGTAAAATGAAATACTGTGTTCGCTTTTTGTTGTTTCAAAATTACTGCAATATTTTTTTCTTCAAGTACTATATAAAAACCATATTAATAAATGATCCTACTTTACAAACCACTAGGCCTACTTTGTGAAGTATAACTGAAAAAGCCTAAAGTTACTTATATTACAATTGTCAAATATAGACACTGATAATAACTGTTTTTTTTTTCCTTCTGCTGAGTGTGTTTATAATGTCCAAATGCCTATTTAATCCAATACTAGAAACGCAGAATAGATTATTGTACACCCCTCCTGCTAAGAACTGGTAAGAGTAGCGTTTGAATGATGCAGTCTGCACAAACCGGCGATCAGCGCATATAACTGCACATTCAGTGTCTAATTTCTGGCAAGCCTGCTTTATCACCTTCATTTTATATTCCTTATATTAAAAATTGCCGACTCTCAAATGCTCACAATAAGCAGCAATTATCATAGCGTCTTGTAAATTGTATTGGCTAACTACGAGTAATGCAAATCATTAAAATCTTATAAAACACCAAACTTAAGAAACGACATTACCCTATGAGACGACCTAATATTTTATATAATATATAAAATGAATCAACTGTCTACAGAAATACACTTCAAATGAAAATGTTAAGATAAAGCCGTTAGGGCTTTAAAAGATCTGTATAAATTACTACTATTTCGTAAAACTAATGTAACCTTATCAAGTTATCAGTTTAGAAGCACACGCAATGGCGGAGAATTTCATTAATAAAGCTTCAGTTGAATTATTTAATGCAACTGCCTATTGAACTATTTCGTAATTGTAATTATGTCTATAGGCCTAGGCTAATATTAATATTTCATAATAAGTAGTCTATAATATGCGACTATATTATATTAAAACAAAATATTTATTGGCTATTTTGGTGTACAAAGAATTTTGTGGATTGAAGAAGTGATTTAAATTGCGAAGTACCAAGTCATTCGAAAAGTAATGGCAACATACCCATACTCTTTCACACTAAAAATTTATTTAGGTTACTTTTTGGCATTATATACTTCAAATATAGTCTCCTACCATGCCAACATTACGTTGCCAAATCCTGACGGCCTCCATCTGCAGCATCATTTCTGGATATCTCTCTTACTGATTGATCTAAAGCTCTTTGGTTGTCAGCTCTTGATTGAAGGTGAATGCCTCGCTTCCACCCATCTTGCAGTAGTTTATTGTGGTAGGACTTCTCTCTCATAAGCTTCTCTTAAGGGGTTAGGTACAGCTTGCAGCAGTAAAATTGTGGAAATATTCAACATTTTCTTCCTCCATTACACACAGCATTGTGACGGAAATAGCCATTAGTGCCCTCAAAGGATCGATTCAGATATTGAGAAATCATTTGTATGGGAGTGATAATGGAAATTTCAAGTTATCTTAACCGATGGCTGTTGTGGTTTAGATATCAATGCCAATCAATCCGTACTATTATTTTTCTCGCGGCATTCAAATCATTCTAACCTATCTGATGATATCCCCCCCCCCCTTTCTTAACTGTAAATGAGCACAAACGCTACTTAGGTATAAATTTTTCTGACATTTTGCATATCTGATTCCCTAACTGTTTCTAATATGTATAATTTTACCTTTTAGGCGTGTTTCCAAATTATATGTAATACGCTTTGTCAAATCTGGCAACCTTTTCATAAGGGAAGCTAAACTATATATACACACACTAGCTGAAAGCACCCGGCGTTGCCCGGGTTTTCCTTTCTGCTTCTATTTTTAATTAAACTGGTTATTAAATTTTCGGAAATATCGGAAACCTAACTATACACAACCAAAACGAATTGTCTTTACTAAGCTTTCCTCGCCCATAAAGATGATTCTTTACTTAACGTCACTACATGAATTAATGAACTCCTTAGCCAAATGCCTGCCAGGGTTAACTCTATTTAAAACAGTTGTAAATCAGGCACCGAAAAGAAAACATTTCATCATGTGCTTGACGTTAAACTGTTGTTTTAAATTTATTTATTTATTTGTTTTTATTTATTTACAAATTTTATTTATTTATTCTGGTGTAGTTAAGGCCATTAGGCCTTCTCTTCCGCACCGCCAGAAATACATATAAAGCAATAGAAAGATCAAACTATATACAAAGTAAAACCCAACGAAAATATAATTCCTTCTCCTCTTTCTGATCAGTTTCAGCATTGAATCAATATATACATATATAATTTAATTTATATTTGAAGATTTTTTTACCTCTTGAACGCTGTACACCCACTTATATCACATCCAGTTTTTTTTAATATAACTTGAAACTATATTTCATAAATTCAGAACATATTATATTAATTCTAATTTTACACACAGAATACAGATACAATATAAACTCGCAATAAGTCATTTTTTAACATAAAGACTAATATTCTGAGAAACGTATAGGCCTACCGGTATTTTAGAAATTAAGAGATTTTTATTTTTATGCTTAACATACTAAATTTGCAACGAGAACAACAATATTTTGAGAATTAATACAATGTTATTTTCAGTAGGCTTATGTACATTCACATACCACATTAGCAACATGACAAAAGTATCATTGAATTGCTTATTGATATGTGTAAAATCTTTTTTTTTTCACTTCTTTGTATAAACTATAGTTGAGGATGTGAAAAACACGCAGTTTTTAAGTTAATGTCTGCAACTTTGAGCAACTGTCCTTGAGCTTCATTTTAATATGGCCATTACAAATGCTTGTGGCATTGAAATTGCAGTTGAATGAGTATTCTAGCAATACGTGAATAAAAACATCTCCTTTTATTTTTGCAGTTAATATTGCCAATTCTATTACGTTTCGTATGAGTTTTTCACACCAATTCTTATTCGTGCATAATTTTGGTGGGTCAATATTTCGCAATAGTACTATTGGTTATTCAATATTAAGTAAATTATGTGGTAGCAAACCTTGTAGTTTCAAAGAATTCTAGAATTCAGTTGTATAAAACAGTCTGCTCACTATCTACAGAACTGCATCGAGGAATTACGGTCCTGGACTGCATAAAGATAGTTATTGCATGAATTATCTAGTTTTAGCCTTCATGATCTGTAACAACAATGTAATTTAATTTCGTGTTAAAATTTCCATGGCCTCGTGAAAGTCGATGTTGAATACAACAGATAATAATAAAGAACTACTGACTGTAGAAGATTTTGCGTTTTAATATAATACATGAATATTTTATCTATTTATTTTTATTTTTTATAATTTTAATGAATTTAACTTCCATTTGCACAATTTTAATGTAGACTATGTTCTTCTCCTGGTTATGAAGATTAAATGTGCAAACTTTGGCACATATCGGTCAAAGCGTGTAGATTTGTATAGAGAACATACACACACACATACATACATACATACATACACACATACCCACATTCAATTTTATATATTAAGAAGATATATATATATATATATATATATATATATATATTGTGCAATAATGAAAAGTAGTATGTGTAAAACACTGTCCTCCTGTTATATGAGAAAAATAATATTTTTACGATTTAAAAAAATTATTTACATTTTTCATTTTTCAAAATTCAGTTCACTGTGCAGTGATGAATCCTTTCCCACATAACTAAAAACTATCCAATATTCTGTGATGTAATTTTTCGTGAGTATTTATGCATGTCATATCTACAATATGATGCAAGATCGCTTTTCTACCTTTGATAGATTGTCTGATAAAAATAAATTCATTTAAAAATGGTCAAATATAAGTATTTTCTTCTGACACAAAATTAAAAAAATAGACCTATTATGTATTAAGGAATGTAGTTGGAAGAGCATGATATTGTAAACTTGAGTTTCAGCAATAAAATAAAAGAGAGAGAGCATGAAAAAGTTAACAAGTTTATGAGTTATGAGGGAAACCTTCATCACTGCACAGTGAACTACCAACATTACGAATTTTGAAAAAAAAAAAAAAAAATTAATCGTAAAAATATTTTTTTCATATAGCAGAAGGACAGTGTTTTACATACACCAATTTTCATTATTGTACAAGATATAGTAATGGAGGAAAAAAATGTTGAATATTTACAAAAAATTTACTGTTGTAGGCTGTACCTAACCCCTTAGTACCCTAAAGCACTAGTTGCATTTTTTTTCCTCTTGAAACTTGTATTTTATTAAGCATCTTTGTTCATACCTGCTGAACATTTTTAGGGCGGTATTGCTTAAAACAAATCAGAAACAGTCCTTGTATTCACAAAATATGGTGACTTAAAGAATTTTAATATTCAACATTTATGCAAACAATCACTCCTCTCTTACGTAGTAAAGATTCCGATGCTCACCGCTAGGAGCGCTGATGTACAGTATCCTTGCCCTTACTTATTGAATCCCTGATGGCTTAGTATTCCGTCGTTGTTCCTGCAATAACTCCTTTGTGATATATTTATCCATTTTCAGATTTTTGCTCTATTAAATAATTTAAATAGTGATACAGCAGATAATAAAATCTCCTATATGTAATTATATTTCTTTGTTTCGAAAATGTAAGAATTCACTGTCTCCTATGTACGGCTGCCATAGGATGAATAAATGTGTTTTTTTCTTCCTACTGAAAAATTTTATATTTTGCACTTAGGAGTTATTGCAGGAACAACGACGATATGGAAAGATATTACACAAAAAATACCGCATGTTTAAATAGTTTCCAGATGTCATTTGAGTGGAGTGGACTTGCATTTGGGCGGGTGTGGGGAGAATTATATTACATCTTCACTTCCGTCAGTAATAAAAATAGGATGAATTTTAATCTGCTATTTAATGATGCTGTATCAACTGCGTGGTTTTTTTTATCGTCGATGGACTTAATGGTAATAATATGACGCACGGAGAGAAGTCTGACGGATCGCAATGGGATTATTTGATATTCACCTTACAAGTGGGGAAATAACTTACAAAAACCGAATCAGGCCATTAACCATAGCGGGATTCAAACCCACGTCGGAGCGCAATCTCGTAACAAAAGTCCAGCTTTCAAGCCCGTTAATCTTATGCTATGTCGGTGGCTCAGCGTACTATTCTCTCACTCATTTCGTGGTGAGAAAAATTACTGTTATTGCTAATATGATACAATATTTACCGTATAAATCAGCGGTGACCAAAAGTCGAACGGCAGTGATTGGACGCGAGAGACAGTCTATGAAGTAAAGAGAGGGGAGAGAGGTACATGGCATGAAAACTACAACCAGTGGTGGTTCGTGCACTAACATTGAGTTCTTCAACAACCTGTTAATAAAAATCGCAAGCTTTGCTATATCAGTAATGTCACTATTGTCAATTTCTTACTTTTTTTTTTTAATATTCCTCGTGAACACAATCAGAAATTTCCTGAATTCTCTTCTGGATATTTAGTCGAGAAATGCGCAGTTTTTCAAAATTAATTAACAACTTTTATTGGACAAATTATTTCAGCCACCTTGATCATTTTCCTTTTATAAATCTCTCCTTCGTTGGAAGCCTTAAGAGAACGAGCTGTTTCGTTCGCCACTAGATAGCTGGCTTCCTTACATTTTATTTATGTCATCTTTCTCTTCATGACGATGATTGAAGGCTGACTTCAGTTCTTGGAGTTTAATAGCTCGTTTCATTACTACACTAGCACTTAATATTTAATCAGTTGCTCTATACTACTGCTGCTGCTGCTACTGCTACTACTACTACTGGTAATGGTGTCAGTATTGTTACTAGTATTACCATTACCATTACTATTATTATTATTATTATTATTATTATTATTATTATTATTATTATTAAATCAATAACTAGTAAATAACTGATAATTGTCATCAGAAGATTAAAAAAAAGGTTAAAATGGAGTCCAGTAATTATTTTATCCATCAAGGGAAGATGTAGGCCTATATATTCAGACACGTATATAAGAATTATGGTAACACTTTCCGATAAATAACAATAATAATAATAATAATAATAATAATAATAATAATAATAATAACAATAATAATACCTGTTATGCCTATGTATTCAGCGTAATGCCCTGTAATGTCGCTTCTATATACTACTACTAATTGAACATTTTCTCGGACAGAACACCGAATAAATTCCTCTTCCCATTCTGTACGAAACCTTCTGTTCCTGCTAGAGACAGAACTTGTAGAGCGACATGGTACCGACACTGCTTACCTTCAGTACGTGAGCGAGACAGAGAGCAATGTACAGGAAACTCCCCTTACCAGTATGAATGTCTGTGATTACACGATGTAATCACGATACCCAGTTTTGGTCACCGCTGGTATAAATTGATATCGTAATAGAGAAACATAATTAGGACTAAGAAAGAAATTATTTTATGCAACACTGCCAGTCAAGTTTCGTCTGGCAGGACTTCTGAACCAGAGTCACCACACCGCATCGCCCTCAGTTGATTTTTTTTTTTACATCGACATCCCCGTATAAATGATGAGAGATGTTTTCTTAGAGCACGTACACCAGTGGCGGCCGGTGAGGCATTCTGGTGGTGGTGCCAAAAATGAAAAAAAGGTTGTACGCAAATTACCCTAGTAAAATTGATAATCGCAGTTCACGTTTGCATTATGTTAAATAAAACACATTAATTAAAGCAGCTATTTTACCAGGTATACAGTTAATAATGCATCTAGTAACAGTTACAATAACATTTCCGAAACTAATAACGAAATTTACAGATAATCAAAACTTTCACAGTATTGTTAGTCAAATACAAATAACTTTTATAACTAGTAAAATTACTGGAAAAAACACACGAGATAAACAGTGATATAGATAATAAACAAACACGTTTGCACTTTATTTAACAGGCCGATGAATCCAAGGCAGCGGCCTGAATAACACATGTTCATGTTCTGCACAGATCTCATGTATCGTTAACAGAAGCATCAATACTATAGCAACAGTGTAGCGATACTTAGTTGCCGCAAAATAAAACAAATATTACACAACATCAACAAACAGTTTTACATAATATGAAAAAAAAATTATCTTTCTAAAAAGAACCATGACTATCTCTGCGTTCAATATAGTTATGGATAATAATTTACACATTCAAATCCAAGTTATGTGCATTAGTTTTGAATTGGCAACATTACATTAACATTTGGCGCGGAACTTTAACTTGTGTTTTCGTGCAAGTCTGCGGTTGATGGTGCCTCCTAACGTCTCCAACAACCCTGCCATCTAGCGAAATTTCTGTATTACTGTGCTCTAGCGGGCGGAATATTAACTACCGAGTCAAATTGAATTCGGCTCAAAGTCTGCCATAAGAAACGCATATAAACTTGAATCAGTAGCCTTTTGTATAGTGTTATATGGACACAGGCAGTGCCACACCGAAGTGGCTCCGACGTTCGGAAAAACGCTGCAAGAGTGCGTCCGGATCTGTGCGCGCGCTCGTTCAAATGAAATACGAATAAAATGTGTAGAAATAAACTATTACAACTGCTTTCTAGGATATTATTTTTTGTTTCTTACATTGGTGGTGTCATGGCACACTGGCACTACCCCAAAAGCCGCCCCTGACGTACACCCACAACAAAGAAATCCACTTATGTATTTACCTTACGGAGGCATCCCACGAAGTTGGTGTGTATCCTGGAGCCCGGCAGTGCGTGGGTGTTCTGACTACCGCCCACGTAGACCCTACTGGAAGAGAGCATGGTGAAGGTGCCCGCCGTATGAGAGTGCTCAGAATACACACCGTCCACAACTGCCGACAGCTGCAACAGTAACAAATGCATGTCTATGTACTCGGGTGTGTCATTCCGCTTCCTTAACAGCAGAAACAGAAATCACATATATTACTTAATGGAGCTTTCAGTGGTAGAGGTTATTCGGAGACGAAATTCAACGTCAACGAGAAATAACAGGCAATTTTTTCCCGGACACTCGAGCTTTATTTTTTCCCCGGCAGAAGTCATAAGCAGAGCTAGGAAGTTGGTACCGAAACTGTTAAGTTGTGTGAGCTTGAGCTATATCTCTACCGAATGAAAAGTAGTAGCGCAGCTTTCAGTGAATTAGAACGACAAACATGTACAGCCGGGTGGTAACCAAACTTGTGCTCCATTCGTCCACGGCCTTAGAACAACAAAAGAATAAACTAATAATATAAAAACAAAACAATAATTTGTAATTATAAACTTCGTAACTCCCAATCTAAAATGCATTACCCATATTATATATATATATATATATATATATATATATATAATAACCTACAAAGTATGATTCTAGCCTCAGTACAATAAATAACAGTGAATATTTTCATTTTATCAGAAGAAATACACCTTTTATGTTCAGAAAAAAGAACAATATTTGTACTCTGAAAATATTCGTTCTACGTCACAAAAAGTTAGTGGAGCAAATCTTAAATATGATACAATATTTCTTACTATCATTAGGTGAACAACAACTTAGTGAATTTAATAGTGTATCTCATATGTGACATATAATATTAAACCCATAATTGTATTAAAGAACAGTTTTCATTTCTATTGTAATGACAGCTAGGAAGTTCGTACCGTAATTCTGATGAATTAACTTTGACTGTAGCGCAACAGCATGCATAGTAGCACAGCAGCACGAGGTGTCAACAGGCCAGCAAAACAAACAAGTATTGACGGTAAACAAACTTGTCTTTCAACCACATTTAACGAAGAATAATCCGGGGAAAAATAAACGTGTTACACACTCTAGTTTGCATAATTATTTAATAACAGGTGAATTAATTTTTTTGGAATCATGAATAATATTAACATTACTTAAATAATACAATAATAGCAGAATAGCTCACTTTGTTCAAAACCTAAACTACTAATATAAATTAACAATATTCTTCAAACTA
Organism: Periplaneta americana; assembly: GCF_040183065.1. Lineage (NCBI taxonomy): Eukaryota > Metazoa > Arthropoda > Insecta > Blattodea > Blattidae > Periplaneta > Periplaneta americana. The sequence goes on along the minus strand of NC_091117.1, from coordinate 120,611,580 downwards.
TTTACGAATGTACACAACTCCACAGAATGATATTACTAATGTGTTGTTTATGTGAACTGAGTATCGCATGCAGCGAGCGGAAGCAGGGCGGGGCGTGGGTGACATCTATACTCCTTGCTGTACACAGCTGAAATCTACTGTTTTGGTACGAAATTCCTACCTAGGGTCATCAGATATATTTTATAGTTTTTAAAAACCCTTCGCGAACCTAGGACCTAAAAAGTTCTATGTAAATAGTAAAACAAATCAGTCAAATATGTTAACTAAATATGTTGCATTTAAAACTCTAATTATGTTAAAAACTAACTAACTAATAACATTAACAAACAAAAATAGATAAACAAGATTTTCATTTTTTGAATAAAATAAATCAGAACTTTTGTTTTTGTTTGATCGTATAGTGGAATTTATTGATTTCGAATGATCAAGATAAAGAAAATCTACTTAAAATATTCAGGTAAGTTACGACTGAATTTTCCCAACTTCCACAATTTGAATTTTCCCAATTTCCACAATTTAAAAATATTATTGTTATTGTTAAATTCTTATGACACATTTATGTCCTTGTCAGTACATTATTATACCAAATTTTGACTCAGTGGGTTTATTGATTTCAAAGTTATAAGCATGAGTACACTTAACATGAATATAAAGAACTTTCTTAATATTGTTAATATACTTTAATATTTTATTTACCCTTACCCTAAAAAGAATGGGACGACTCTTTGTGTTGGAAACACTAAGTTTCATAGCGCGATTCTCTCTCTGATCATGCTCTGTGTCTGGGACTTCGAATATTCCACCATACCATTTTTCTTGTGGGAGGTGCAAGGGTACATTTTATTATGCAGAGTAAGTTTAACTTTTATTATTGAAAAAAAAACGTTTTCTCGTAATTTAAACTTCTGAAATTTATGAAGGATCGGTAAAGTAGAGAAAAATTCTCTCCGGCACCGGGATTCGAACCCGGGTTTTCAGCTCTACGTTCTGACGCTCTATTCACTAAGCCACACCGGATTCAAATTCTGATGCCGGATTGAATCTCCCAAATTTTAAGCTCCACCTCTTAGTTTCCCTTTAGTGGCCAATCCTCATGCACTGTGTCACAGATGTGTGATAGTGGCACAATGTCCAACACACTAATGTGCAGAGGTGCACTCATTATGAGTGACTAAGTGGCTGGGATCAATCCGGCATCGGAATTAGAATCCGGTGTGGCTTAATGGATAGAGCGTCAGCACGTAGAGCTGAAAACCGAAGTTCGAATCCCGGTGCTGCAGAGAATTTTTCTCCGCTCCCCCGATCCTTCATCATCAGAATTTCATGCGCGGAAATATATGTACTTCGGTACATCACAATAATATGATATGCGTATATAATCATTTAGTGATTTAAGACGGCGCTCATTCCGTCGGATCCCGGCCACTTTGTCACTCATAATGAGTGCACCTCTGCACATTAATGTGTTGGACATCTGTGACACAGTGCATGAAGGAAACTAAGAGATGGAGCTTAAATTGAGAAGATTCAATCCGGCATCGGAATTGGAATCCGGTGTGGCTTAGTGGATAGAGCGTCAGCGCGTAGAGTTGAAAACCCGGGTTCGAATTCCCGAGCCGGAGAGAATTTTTCTCCGCTGCATCGATCCTTCATCATATGAAAACGCAGAATTCCTGCACGGAAATATCATATGTACTTCGGTACATAGCAATAATACTGAAATTTATACTAAAATTTATCTGGCATAGAATCCCAGACCATATATTACAACATTATTTGAAATTTCACCTGATTCGGATAAGACCTACACAGCAAAATATTGAAAAATTAACTGAGAAAACAGTAAAAAGAGGTGTACACCGGCTTTTTAAATGTATAATTCCAAGGCAAAATGTGATATCGTCGGCTGGCGATCAAAACCTCGTAATTCCAAAATTGAAAATTTTACAGGAGAAAGAAATAATATTACTGTGAGTATGTTTTAAAGCAAAATCGATGTGGTTTTGAATTTAGCAACCGAAATGTGATACATTAAATGTACTATAGCAGTATATACTGTAAATTGAATATATTTCTGTGTGGTGGAGTTGCGGGGTCTTGTTACTGTTTAGGACTTTGAATTTACGTGGTTTTTACCAAATGAACACATTTCTTTCGTATACTTTATGTTCTATTAATTAATCTCAATAGTTGTTCACATTTACATGCGATACCAAATTAGTAAGTGACTACACTATAAGTGGAATAGGCTACTGGCATATTTATATATTTTATGACAAATTTAACGACGATAAGAAATGAATACAAACTTTATAGATAACTATTACACAAAATGTTAAAAAAGTTTAACATAAACGAAGTAAAGACAATTTTAATTTTTAATTTTTCAAATTTTATAAATATTTCTGTTATTCGGTGTGTTGGAATTTATACAAAATTATGTACTTTTACACTAATCTGGAAGAAAGTGTCTGCTGGGATTTTGCAAGAAGTCGTAGAATACATTTAAATCATGGGGCATAATTTTATATATTTGCTGCAGGTAGGTGAGGTGACTCTTAATTTTAATTTTGGGAGGATTTGTATAAAGCTGTGGTACAGACACATTTTCTCTGTTCTTTGACATCCTTTTAGAAAGAATGCCCCATGTACAATTGAAATTCAATTTTTATTCAATAATTATTCCCGAGTTTCCGGTGACGGTTAGGTCTCCTGGTTTTGAAATAAGTCCAATGGAGAAGTGCCTTGAAGCTTTGGAATACACTTTGAAGAAGTCATGGTGAATATATAACATGATGTATAGCTAATTGTTTGTCTGGCAGTTTTGCATGCTTCAACATACACTGCAGGTGTGTAAATTTACCAGTTGCTTAATTTTCTTTCTATTGTAGAGTGAACAGAATCACACTTTATTTGATTGTAGGGCCTATCCTATCTCAAGAAACTCCTGAACAATTACCATGTTTCTTTTCATGGCTAAGGCGATTAAATCATTTGCCAAAATACTATTTCTATTTTGGTAAGTGCATCCATCACTATACAAAATTACTTCACCTTCAGGTACTTTTTTGTAAATAAAATTCACTATTATAGTGGTAAATTAATTAGAATTTAGTCAATCTTCAGCCTCATGCCATCGAAAACAAAATACATCCTTTCATTGTGAATCAAATAGTGAAAAGTTTTGCAGTTTCAGTTTCGTATTAATAGTACAGAGCTGAGACATGGAGAGATGAGCACAGAAGTACAGCCTGCAAGCCAATAGTCATTGCTCGTTTAGGGTCTTTTTTATCTGCTTCTTAGACTTTCTTGCTTCACATTTCCTAAGAATATGATATTGATATTTTTCATTATCAACATTTCCTGCATCATGAGAACAGCGCAAATCACAGTGTTGATTTTTAGGAGAAAATATACTTAAATTTTGTTCCTCAAACACATACATAAATATATTTATTGAGATCTGTGATTTTTTTCTGTATAGAATGTCTCATGTTCATTGTAGACGGTAGCTTTACTCTTCAAATTTGGTTCAAGATATATTTTTCTGGAAGTAGTTTGGCAATGATAGAACTCCAATTTTGGCAGCAAAAAAAAAAAATTGAGGAGTATTCATTCTTAAGTCATTACCTTTTTTGACTGTTTACAGCTTCGTTTTGATGGGTAGATTTAGAGTTAGCTTAGATCCAATTTCTTACAGACCATTTCCCTATGGAAAATGTGTTGAGGTTTTGAGTCCGAGATTAAAGGCTAAGGAGATACGAGGCCTTTGTAATTGGTCAATTATAGATTGCTTCTGTAAGATTTGGAGCCACAATGCTTTAATAGAACATGGGAAATGTTAGATTTTACTTGTAAATGGAGTTACGAGGTTTTGATCGCCGACCGATGATATATAATTTCTTGCAGGTTTTTATGAGGGAGAACTTAAAGTTTGAACGATAGTATAAAATCATAGCAATCATATTTTACAAAACAGGTTAGAAGAAAATTAATAGCTATGCATACCACCTTTTGCCACAATAAAGGTACCACAGGATGAATAGCATCGCAAAATCTCATTTACGCCAAAAATTAACATACTGAAAATGTCCGCTGGGAACTTAAAGAGGATGGAACGGGTAAAATGACAGTACTGTTTGCTACAGAATGAATTAAACTTTCCTTTAAAGTCTGGAAAAACTAATAATCACATTGTTGTACAAATGCCTATGAATTCAATTGTAACTCATCTTAACGCTAAACTTAGCCTGAAATAGAAAGCGAACTGAAATTAAAAGTTTTAAACGTCATTCTTGAATTTAATTTACAATAAATTATAGCAAGAGATTTCTCTCCGTCGTAATCGGTTTGCACTACATTTAGCAGGAATTTCCTACAAATTAATCATAGCTTAATATTATTGTAAACGACAGTCAAAATGAGCATTATGTAGAATTACAAAAGTAATCATAAACAATAAGAAAGAATTATCAAAAATGTTTCCATGATGTGGTGTTTGTGAAATTGGTGATTGAAAAACAGAATTCGCCAAGGATTTCCTAACATTCGCTTTACAGTTAAGGGAAACATTATTGTCTAGTCCACACCTGTGGAGTAACGGTCAGCGTGTCTGGCTGCGAAATCAGGTGGCCCGGGTTCGAATCCCGGTCTGGGCAAGTTACCTGGTTGAGGTTTTTTCCGAGGTTTTCCCTCAACCCAATACGAGCAAATGCTGGGTAACTTTCGGTGCTGGACCCCGGACTCATTTCACCGGCATTATCACCTTCATATCATTCAGATGCTAAATAACCTAGATGTTGATACAGCGTCGTAAAATAACCCAATTAAATAAAATAAAAATTATTGTCTATATTCAGCTGTAATATCTCTTTTCTTGACGCTACTACTACTGCTGCTGCTACTGCTACCACCACCACCACCATAACACCAATGCTGCTGCTACTGCTACTGCTACTGCTACTACTACTATGTAATAAATGTCAGTTTCATATGTTAACAAGTGTGTAATATATATGAGGTGACTATAACTGGAGTACCTACTGCATTTTGTTACCCAGAGTCACTAATCAATCCGCAACAGTGTAGTTGTGTATGGGATATAGATCAATGGCATTCAACCCCAGATACACAGTTCATGTCTGCCTTCAATGAGTAAGGCAGTCAACATGCCGAAACAAAACAAGAAACAAATAGTCAACGTAAATAAGTTTGTTTTTACTGTAATATATTGTATTATTGTAATTTGTACCATTTATTTATTTATTCATTCTTTCATTTAATGACTCATTGATCGATTAATTTATTTATATATGTGTACATACATACTGAAGGCTGTATCCAGATACAATGTTACCGTGTAAAACAAGTATTCAAAATTAATTTCTACAATCTGGCATTAGAGACGGTATTACGTGGAGATAAAAAAATACTACAAACATTTGTAAATGAACAAAAGTTGAAACATCAGGGCCGAAATATATTTAAATATTAACTCATTTTGTATCCTGAATACTGAAATTTTAATCCTTTCAATAGCTTGTCGTATTCTTAACTTCTAAACCAGAGTTACAGAACTGGGGAAGAGAGGGGTGGAAGCCTGGAGAAAGAGTTCGTTCCCCCATCCACAAGGCCGGAGCCTTCAATGATGTTTGTGTGACGTGGCAAACACACTGTTCCCTCTTCTCTTCTCCTCCCTAAAGTACAATGACGCGAGGGTTGACGGGAAGGGATGAGTTACGTGTTCAGTCTTATGACGTGTACTTCAATTGTAGCACAGTTTTGCATCCCTGTTCTAAACTCATTTTCACTTCGATAAAATATATTTATTTCTTTTAAAAGTAGCAATTTAAATATTAAATAATCTGCAAATAGGAGAAAAATAATAAGGGTAATGGTTTTTACTTTTTGGATGAAAAACACAGTATATTATGAAACAAAGTATCTAGAATCTAGATTCGTTTTACTCATTGTGAGAATAAGCTTCTGTTGCCTATAAGGTGGCTATAAATAAATATTTATCTTGTTATTAAACTCACGTGACAATATAATTTATACGCCAGCACTATTCTTACAGACACACGAATAGTCAAAGACACGAAACGGACCGGGGAGACGGGCTCATTATAGCTTTGAACAGGTATATCTCGCAGAGTGAAGCTAGTGTGATCCGTGTACACCTAACTTGTACTCAAAGTAACCAGACACAGGACTCTAGTTACAACTGAGCTGAGCCTACTGCCTACAGCAAAAGCGCAGGAATTAAAGATGCTGCACTCACAGCCAGCCAGCTGAAGTTAAGTGGACATACACGTTATGACAATGGATCCAAACAGATGGACATATCGAGCTACAGCCTGGGACTCAAGAACTGGCAGCAGGAACAATGGTAGACAAAAGAGAAGACCTTAGGAGGAACTTCGGCAGCCACTGGTCGACCATGCCGAAGAAGAGGTAGGAATGGCGGCACATCAAGAATTTAGACTGAACGTTAACGGAGTGGCTTTGCTTATGGCAAGAAACCGTTGCTATCCATGGAATTTTATTATTATTAATATTAATTTATTTATTTAATCTGGCAGAGCTAAGGCCAGTAGACCTTCTCTTCCGTCCAGCCAGACTCTAATTCTAATTGAATTTTGTGGGTTATTGGACTATTATTACTTGGACAGATAGTATTGTTTTCAAATTTCCAAATAAAAACAAAGGTAATGGCATTTGGAGAAAAAATAAGATCATATCCAAAATAGTACTTGATAAAATCCCATTGGAGCAAGTACAGTATCTCATTTTAAATACAAGGTGCGGCAGAGGAATCGGACGATTTTCAAATGGAAATAACTCAGTAGTTACGTCTATTAGAACAAACCTATTACTTCCAAAAAAGCTGGTTATGTATGCCATTTTGTTGACATACATTTAAATTGTCTTGAAAATTATGTCCTTCAAATGGTGTCCGTCTCTTTCTATGCACTCTACAAATCTTTCCCTGAAATTGCGTGTCGCTCTTTCCAACATTTCGCCATCAATTTTGTCGATTTCTATCTTGCTGAAACCATACAATTTATCTATCAATCCCACGTAGAGGCCTACGCAGTTCTGGTTGAAGAAATGTCCTCAGCATTTCGACGTAGCGTTCAATGTCACAGTGTACCCGTTCTAAAAAAAATACGGCCCTATGACGCAGTATCTAGAGACAGCACACCAAACTGTAACCTTTCCACAGTGCAGCTGATGCTCGTGGACGTAGTTCGTTAGGATTTTCGGGGGCCCAGTTTCTAAAGTTGTGCTTATTAACATAACCATTTAAATGGAAATGTGCCTCGTCACTCATGAACATAACAACTCCGTCACCCAAAATTTCCACCATTCTCTCGGCAAATGTCCTACATTGGACGTAATCTACCTCATTAAATTGCTGAACAATCATAAGTAGGCTACCTAAAGACTGAAGTTAAAGACTCATTGGATATACTCGTATAGTACGCCGAACACAGGTAATGCAACGGATAAAGATATAAACAAACAGGTCGTCGCTGCGTGTTCGTGGAGCAGTCAACTCCCGAAATTCTGAAGCTATACTAGTAAATACAGGCTTGAGCAGTGCTGTCATATTCATCGTAATCTTTGCAGTGAATAATAACTTGCATTCGTAAGTTACGAAACTTGAACGTATGCGGATGTCAATTGAAATGATTTTGTATTGCAATAAATTATTTCAATAGTACATGATGTTATTGGTGTATGATGTAGTACAAGATATTTTTAATTTTTTTTATATTTTTTCGTGTTTAATTAGGATACCTATTGCATATGTCGCTCATCACTGAAAACCCACTAATTGTCTATATACTTTTATAGAAAATCCCTAAAATATAGATAATATAATTTATTAATTGAGGTGTTGGCACTGAACATCATAGTGGGCTACACAAATTCATGCTAAACGTCGAGTTAACGCCTTCATCATTTTCAGATTTTGATCATACTGGTTCTTTTCGGTTATGTTCAACACACTTTCTGTGCTCTTGGTATTGCAGTGTCTTTCAGTGCACTGTTTTTGTCACTTTTACGTTTATTTTGCACAATTTACATGTAATGTTGTATAATATTAACAGTTGAAAATATAGGTTCAAATATCCTCAACTATGCCCTGCGATATTACACGCTTGAGCGTCTTACCTAAGACATTTTACCTCTGCAATGAACCTTCAATCAGCCACAAAGATGTAGTTATATAAATAATACGACTAGTAAGAGCAGTGATCCATAAGACTACTCACTATGACCGGTTTTGACTTTCTAGAGGAAGAGGGCAGAGGATGCTTAACTATTTTCGTATACGAACGTATCTGTACCTGCGCTGTGACGTCACATATACTATGAATCAGACAACCTCATTCCAGTTTAAAGGTAGCTGGAATACGAAGCCTAATCATAAGTTTATATGGATGAAACATAACATCTGAATGCAATATTCGGCGCACAGAACGTTCTGAAACTCGCAGTGCTATAGCCTGCCGTCTAGGCGATCGATGTGGACTCCTCGTGACAGCCACTCTTATTCGCTCAGTGTTATCTGGCGTTCGTATATTTCGAACGTGTCCTGGTGGTTTCTTCTCGCAAGCTGACGCTGATAATCGAAAGTTTTGTACTCATCTTAATGTGGTATTGCAAGCAGAAACGGCTCCGTGGCTCCCAACATTAAATTGGAGAAGAAAGGCGCGCTGGTTTTCACAACTGAATCATCATTCTTGAAAAATGTATCGATAACGAAAGCACGATGCTCCAAGCTCCATACTTCCATGATTACACGAAATGGCATCAAAAATACTTACAAACGACGGTCGATCGATATCCATACCCCCTTACGTTGCTCAGTAAACGGCCTTCTAAAAACCGTCCGATTCCTTTGCCGTACCTTGTACTTGAATGAGAAAGCTTTCTGCCGTGAAAGATATATAAATATAAAATTAGCGAAATTCCAAGCAAAATGTGGAAAAATCCACAAAACGCTGAAAAGTAAATCAACAAAATATACTTGAATGAAACTTTACAAAACAATGGCTAAACTTATATTAATGTACGGATCTGAGACATGGATATAGACAAGAAAACTTAAGAATAGCCTATAATACAAGCATCAGAGATAAAATTTTTAAGAAAAACAAAAAGGATGCACTTTATTACACTACAAAAATAACGAAATAATCAGAAAATAATTCTAAGTAATTGCAATAAATGAAGAAATAACGCAATATATATTTAAATGGCTGCAACATTTAGACAGTATGGATAACACAAGACTTCGAAAACAAATTTACAATTACAGATCTTTCGGTAAAGGAGATATAACCAGACCATACACAAGATGAAAGGAATACTGTGAAGTCGGAACGGACAATGATGGCTAAACCATGGAGTGATGATGATGATATCAGGGCCGACCTGTATTCTTTGTATTTTATTTTCAGTGTTTGTATTCTTTTTATTTGTGTGTGCTATCTGACAGGATGGAAGAGAAGAGTCTTATGGCCTTAATCCTGTCAGATTAAATAAATAAATAAATAAATAAATAAATAAATAAATAAATAAATAAATAAATAAATAAATAAATAAATAAAAAAGTAAAAAAATAATTAAACAAACAAATAAATAAATAATCCCTGAAGTGTTAAAAAATTCTGTATATGAAAGGTCTAGACTTTACACTTAATTTTATTATTGTAGTTACACATTTGGCAGCAGTTAACACTTTATGAAGCACAGCAGTGTGTCTACTTTCTCCTTCGATTGCATACAAGGGTACTACAGTATATGACAATTGAAGCGACGGCTGGAACAACGTTGTAAGTTACAACATTTTCATTCGGCGTGTTTCCGTGTAATAATGTTGTATGTCATGTTGCCTTGCTATACTCTTTGGCTTGCAACTATCCATCATTGCAGTACGTGAAATTTGTCCACTCAAAAATTTGCTACCCTATAAGAACAACGTTGTACGTGTACACATTTTTGCAGCTCCTGTAAATTTTACCAGATGTAACTTATAACGTTGTTCCAGCCGACACTTCAATTATTGACCTTTGACTATTCTTTGGAGTGAAGATATATATTTTCCTCTAACTGATGGGTTGAATACTTAAAATTTCCGAATTTGGGGATCTGCACCTCCAAACGAGATTAAAAAATTTCCTCTTCATAATAATTTCATTATTGGCTCGTTTTTATTTGAAGAAAGCAAGGACGAATAATGTAGTACAACGGTGACAGATTACGTGCTGCCGATCGCCAACAAGAAAAAGATGCTTTCAACATAACTGTTTTTAAACGTTCTTTAACGGAGTTATCGCTTGAGCATTTCTCTTCTGCATGTTCTTCAAAATGCTAATGTTAGATTTTACCTTCTTAATTAATTTTACCATTATTTTACATATCTCGGATAAACATTATCTTTTTTCGATGAAGTAGACATTTCACAAAAAATTTCTAAATATACCAAAACAATGGGAATAATTAACAACATTAACAAATTTATGAGATACACAGCGGGATATACGAAATGGGATCACAAACGCAATGAAGATCTAATGGAATAATTACAACTAGAACCTGTAATTAATCAAGTAAAACATTATCAGATCAACTGGATAAATCATCTGCATCGCATGCATAGAGATAAAATCCCAAAAGTCATGCTCCACTATCGTCCAAACGGGTAGAGATCTCTCGGTCGTCCAAAGAAGCGCTGGATTGAAAATTCAACTGTGAGATCGTAACAGGCTATTTGGCCTAATACTTGAAGGGAAGAAGAAGAAGAATTAATTTTACCCTTAACAGCTAGTTAAGTAGGCAAAGTTTATTTGGAGAATAACCGCTAAAGGGAGTTAGTATTTTGAGGAATTCTCTGTCCTTTAAAATGTTAAATTGTTCGAAATTAAATGTGTCTGAAAGTAGAGGTTTCATTGTAATACTTTTCAAAATAGAAAAACATCTCTTTATCCAGCATGGTACTGACGCATCAACACAGGAAGCGCAAGAATAGCCCACCCTCTACCGGCTTGTTGATTGAAGACAGGTCGATGTGTATATATATACCGAACCGATATGCTTCAGCAAAAAATAATATTACTATCTATTCATATATTGCCGTTATTTGAGCGAAATGTCACAGTAAGTATGCTATACTTCATATAAATTTCAATTTTGAATAGATTGGAAGAATTCTGAATGAAAAATATTACTGGTTGAATATTACTAGCATGAGAGTACTGGACAGTTTAATATATACATCAAAGTAGCAATAACGAAACGCTACTGGGACATAACAGACATGCCAATATTGAAATTTTCAATTCAATAACTTTGTTCATATGGAATGAATCTTCCAAGATCAATACTACTTCTCCGTAACAGGTCGCTAGCAACCGCACGACACATGAATTTATGTAGGTACATTATTTGACGTCAATCAGGTGTATGTTTCTTTCAACCTGTTGTATGAAGCAGTTACAGGCAAAATATCCGTTTGTTAATATCAGAAGAGTTCTTAGGGAAACTAAGGGAGTCAGCGCGTCTGGCTGCGAAACCAGGTGGCCCGGGTTCGAATCCCGGTCGGGGCAACTTACCTGGTTGAGGTTTTTTCCAGGGTTTTCCCTCAACCCAATAAGAGCAAATGCTGGGTAACTTTCGGTGCTGGACCCCGGACTCATTTCACCGGCATTATCACCTTCATATCATTCAGACGCTAAATAACCTAGATGTTGATACAGCGTCGTAAAATAACCCAACAAAAAGAAAAAACTAAGGGAGGAACGGAACCTCGGAGCAGAACGAAACTATCCACTTATTTGCATTGTAATATGGTGTCAATAGAATAATAATTCTCCCGTCTGAGAGGACGTGATCTATTGCAAATGGCGGATACAGACGTTTCGTTTATAACTACGGTAGATATCTTCGGTGGCTGGGCATCTGCGGGCGAAGTGGCCTCCCAGTAGCGACTGGTACCACGCCAAGGAGATCACTTCGCTCACGCTTGCCTCGCCACTGAAGACGATCGCAACTGCAGAGGTTATATCAGCGTCGCCGGTGTGCCGAAATTTTGTCCCGCAGGAGTTCTTTTACATGACCGTAAATCTATTGACATTAGCCTGTCGCATTTAAACACACTTATATGCTATCAACATGGGCCGGGATCGAACCCGTAACCTCGAGCATAGAAGGTCAGCACTATATGGACTACGCTACCGAGGCTGAGGCACTGAACATGTCTGTACCGTACAGTCGGTGGCAGCGATTTTGGCAGATGATCTCGATGACATTTCCAGTAGGCGAGCCAATGTTTTGTGTGAACTGCATGAATGAGTGCGATACCACTGTCTGTCATTGTTTATATGTTCACACTCGCCTCTCGTATAGTCATTATTAATAAACACACCGCAGTACAGTCCGATTCATAGGAGTGTCGTAAATGACTTTCGTTCGCCTCTTACATTTTCTAAATTAAAAGGAAAAAGCCTTGCATAACCAAAACTAAGAAATTATTGCAAATTTTCATTACTTCATGAAGCGACAGGCGAAAAATAGATATGAGTTGTGTCGAATTGTCTTCATTAATAACAAACATACATAAGTAAGAGAATGAGTTGTAGAAGTGACAGGGTTCGATTTGAAGAGCGATAAACAACCGAAAGAAGAGGCATGCTGAAATAAGAAAATACGTAATTCGATAAACCAAGCACAAACCAAGCAAGAAACCTCATGTTCCAAAGGTTTAATGGAAACAGATGAATATAAGAACTTAATTTTATGAATTAATTCATATTTAGCATGTGTTTACAAGGAATGGTAATGCTTAGACAATAAGGCAGTCTCTGAGCAATAGGTCACAAGAAAAGTCGTCGATTCGATTTTTGTGTTGTTCAGTCTGAATCTGATAGTATTTTCGAACTTGATGATTTTTTACCGTGGTAATTCCTACACTCGTCGGATCCCCCGTTGATAGATTTAAATTCTATTTCTTAAGAAGTCCCCAAACTACGGAATGCAAAAAATGTGCGACTTTTTTACCATCTTCATAGTCTGTGATAGCAATTTCGCCTCTTCTCCAAAAACAAGGTTCTTTTTTCTTTGTGGCGGTCTTCTGAAACGAAAGGCCAGGACTTGAATTATCCTTTTCGTGTTTTGCCTCAGAAACTTCAGCACCACAAGAAAAGTGATGGGTGAAAATTTGGTACATTTTGGTTTAAAAAAAAAATCACACTTTTTTGTAGGAGATGATTTATTGTTTTATCTGGGGATGTTTATGCAGCTGGACTAGTTACTATAATATACACACTGATTGTGAAGGCAAATATCAACATTCATTTGTGCCTCAAAAAAACAGGACAATTTTCGGTTAAGGAGGCATTGTACACCCAAGGAAATGAAGGAAATAAATAATTTTTTTATTTTTATTGAATGAACTTCCCTCAAAAATATTGTGGGTAAAAGAGAGAAGAAAGCATTTAAAAATATTCAAAATCGTAAAAAATATCGGGAAAACTAATTTTTCTGCACAAATTACACCAATTGAAAAATATAATTACCACTCACAATAAATATTTTATGGATCCTAAAACTATGTTTATTAATCTAGAAGTATTGATGATAACCATACCAAATTCCTGCACAAAATTCAATCAGGATATATAGAAATTAAATTTTCGGATTGTACTAAATTTATACTTTCGAAAGGTTTTACATATTCTCTTAAAAATTCATCTGTTAACTGTGTTTTTGTCTGTCTGCGCTACCAGACGTTTGGTTTTTTTTTTTAATATAATTGATACTACTGAATCTGTCATATTGAATTCGTATAAATTTTGTTATTCGTAATTTTCGTCTCGAAAATCCCTGTAGTATCAAATTTAATTCCTCGCCCATTTTTGTCCCATTCCACCACTTCAGGGATAATTCGGACAAAATAATACCATATTCGTATTCTGTGATCCCAAAGATCTCCAGATAACGACTTTCGTCGAGATCGGATGACATGAGATTTCTCACTCCCTTCTACCTTTTCACCAGTATCTTAGGAGATTGTATTTAAAAAATCTAAGAATGTTTAACCAAAATTGTAGAGAATAACATTCATTTTAAATCTCTGCGCCGGCTAGTTCAAAATACTTTAGTGAATTTTTAAAACCGTTAAGTACTTTCTCTCTCCTCTCTGCCCCGTTAGGGGATAAAAAACTCTCAAAAGTTATTTGAAGGGGGTACATGAAGTTGATTTTTTTTACATTCCTTATACGTTTTAGAAACAATTCTGAGAGACAAGTAGTCTAGCCCAATTTTATAAAGGAGACTTTGTTTTAAATTAAGAGGCTGCACGTCTGCTGGCTCAAATAATAAATCAGTATAATTATTTTGATCATTACTACCATTTTCCATCCCTTAACGTTCATATTTCGTAAAACTCCGTCTTATCTTTTGATTAACAGAAGCTACACATAGGGTTTAAAGGGATTTAAGGTGATGAGTGAGTCAGTCTGTTGATTATAGAGTACCGGTAGTCTTTTTTTTTATTATTATATGGGTTGTCTTTATACCTTATAGTAACGAGGAAAAGATTATGCAACGGCAACTGAAATTATCTCGAAAACTGTGTGTCGGGAACTGACCCTTTTTCATATGCACGCAAACATTACAGACCACCGTAGTTCTATAGTTAGCTAGTATATGTTCATAGTTTCTGGAGGTGACTGTCCATCGAGTCCACTTGGAAATGTTTACTCTCATGTCCCACCCATTGCTTGTGATAGAAATATCAGCCAACCTTGCAGCAGTGAATGACTCGCTCTGGAGTTCAGATTAACAAAATACATCTGCCAAAATCCCTGGCTCCCACTGTACAGACGAAATGTCTTTCAGCCCGGATAATTCTTATTCACTTATTTTATGTTTAGCCTGTGTTATTTTATCATCATCTCAGATCTTTATCTTCTTCAATGTACATAGTGTGAGATGCAGGAAGTCAACTAACATTTCATAACAAAGCTGCCATATTTAGTGTCACTTAGAGACAAAGAAATAAACAAGCGGACTGTAGATATTTAAATGACTTGGCTCCCAGCCAATGTCCGGGAATGGATTCGAATCCCGCTAGGGTTAATTACCTGATTGATTCTGTTCCAACGGTTTCCTCAACTGTACTTCGAATGCCAGATATCTCTAGGACTCATCTCATCGAAAGACACTGTCGCTACCTCAAATTTCACCGACATTATATAACAGCGCAGTTGATGTAGCGAAGTTAAATGAGTCGTATAGATGCAAACACCGACATTTCCATCTTTGTTAATTTTTCAGGAAATGAAAAAACTATGTCACATAAAATGTCTAAACTGTACTAACTGTTTAAAGACAGAACTAACACCATAATTTTTCCTTTAAATGGCAATAAATGTAAGTTTTTTTCTATAAATATGACAAGATAATATGGAAATGTCTGAGTTTGCTTTTAACGATTATCTTAGTTTTTATAATGTCCATTATAACGTTATTTTAGAGCTGCTACTAACGAAACTGCATGAAACTGACATTAAATTTATTTATAATATATATTTCATAAAATATGATTGAAAAACAAAAGTAAAAAATTATTTCAGTGGCGGATCTAGTACTAAGACGACTTCAGAATTGCCACTACTAATTATACTTATTGCTTTGCAAAAAATGTTTTAAACTTATTTGAAAGTATATCCACAGTTAATTTATATTTTATATACAGTATTATAAACATTTTTATTTAGAAAAAAGTTACTTAGAACTGCCACTGCACACAGTTCAAATCCTCAATTACTCCGCTTCATTCTGTGCTTCATTGAGACATTCTTCTTCCACGAGTAATGACTTACTGTGTGCTGCATTATAAACTACTAGCCTGTAAAGGTCACTTTATTCCTTCCATTCATCTCTGAAATGACACTTTAGTAATGAATCAATATCAGAACTTTTCTTTTTTAACTGGCACACCTAAGAAAAAACTTTCAAGTTTGACCTTGTCAGTGTTATTACTTTTTCTGAAAACAGAATTTGCAAATCATTGACCAGATCTGTACAATGGTTCACCTCTGATTTTCAGAATCCAATTTTCACGAGTCAAGATCATCCTCTAATCTTGTTGAATTTGAAATGCCACTGTCCGAGAATTTTCATAAGGTTAGCATATTTTTTCCCAGTCATACTGCTGCGTCTCTACCGCGTTATGTTATTGTACCAAATTGCTGGAATATATCTTTATACTCGGGGACTAATAACACTAGTCTACAAATTTTAACTTTGAAAATTGTGCCGAAATGAAATATTGTTATTATCTACATATTTGCTATGCTGAATCCAAAAATGGAACCCATTTTTCAACAGCACCCTCAGATTTTCAGTTATTACCCTTATTACACTTCTGAAAAGTTCGATACTATCTAAGCAGTTCACACTTTTAATATCTAATGCAGAATGCATAAACATATTATTCCAATATTATAATAGTGTTAGTAGTAGAAATGAAGTATCCTTCATGTTATAATGATGTAAATGGCTACTTACATTTACGTAGTAGAATGCAGGCGTCGCTTTAAAACACTTTTCTTTTTGTATGTTGTAGTATCCTCTCTTTGTAGGAACCAGCAGTAATCACTCATCATAGATGGATCCCATCTCCCCTTATAGCGCTGTTCAATCTGTAAAATGTCTTGGTGAAAGCGTTCCCCTTGTTCGTCACTCACTGCACCCAAGTTTTTAGGAAAAAAATTTCAATGAAATTGCAGGAAGTGAATTTTGAGAGACATCCTGCATCCCAAATTCTTATAATTTTGAAGGAGACTCCGAACTAGTTCGTCACTATTTTCTTCCTTCTTGTTGCCCAGGAACCCATTCACAACACTTTTAAATGACTCCCATGCTGCAAGTTCGTTTGGAGTTAATTTTTCTAAAAAAGATTGGTCACCCATCACTTTTTTAATCTGAGGTCCAATGAATATTCCTTCTTTTAATTTTGCATCACTCAAGCCAGGGAACATTCTTCGTAGATATTTGAAACCTTCGCCTGTTGTGTCCACACCTTTCACAAAGTTCTTCATGAGCCCTAATTTAATGTGTAAAGGAGGGAGATAATATTTTTTGTGGGTCAACTAAAGGTTTAAATTTTACAATATGTTCTCCGGGAGTGAAATCTTCTCTTCTTGGTCATTCCTTGACTACATAGTGATGTTGAGTATCCCGGCTGCCCCAGAGACATAGAACACAAGGATATTTAGTGAATCCACTCTGCATTCCAAGTAGAAGACCAATAACTTTAAGATCCCCGCAAATATTCCATCATTGGTTTTCATATTTAATGGCTTGAAGAATATGACACATGTTTTCATATGTTTCTTTCATTGCCGCACTGTATGCTACAGGTATAGAGGGAAGCTTATTGCTATTGTGTAACAAAACGGCTTTCAGACCAATTTTAGAAGCATCTATAAATAAGCGCCACTCTTCAGCATTATATCCAATACCTAGTTTTAACATCAGCCCATTTACATCGCTGCATGCACAAACTCCAGAATCTGTAACTATGAAAAATGGTAATAGATCCTTATTTCTGTTTCTAAATACTGAAACATTAGTATCTTTATCCAGCACCTTCCATTCCTGAAGACGAGATCCTAGAAGCTCAGCCAGCTGTTTAGGCAAGTACAAATCACGTACCAGATCGTTGAGTTCTACTTGCGTTATTAAATGTGGCTTTTCTTCTTCCACTTCATCTGGAATGTAGACGTCATCCCTTGATGTAGAGGGCTGCACATCATCAGATGACATTATGTCAGATTCCGATTCTTCTTGCCATGTAGAAGGTGGAATGGGAACAGGTAAATTTTCTCCATGAGGTATTGGTCCTATAGCTGATGGAAGATTAGGATATTGACTAAGTCTCTTATTTTTTTAAGAAAATCCAGTAACATTGGTCAAGCAGAAATAACAGTCATCTTCGTAGTTGTTTTGTTCACGCCACACCATTGGTACACCGAAAGGTAAGTGCTCTTTCCTGCCCTTTAACCACTGAGTCAGTCTTGCATTACATGTTTTACAACTCACATGGGGTGTCCAGACACGATCCTGATCCCCAAGGCCGCAATTGAAATAAAATTTATATGCCGTCTTAACAAGATTAGTAATTTCGCGCCTCTGAGATTTCGGAGTAAACTCACCACATATGTAACAAAATATATTCGGAGGGTTTTTACAACTATGTCTTTGCTTCTTCATTTCATTTCACACAGAACAACTCACTCTGCTAACAAAACTTCTACACCCGAACTGAACAAAGTACAGACGGACTGTCTTTGTTTTCATTACCAGGCACCCTCTAAGTCTATCTTATGTTTCAAGTATCAGCAAACCATAATTCAGATGTGTCAAGTTAAGAGGGTCTTTGTTTAATGGTTGGAAACCAAAGAAGTGCTACATATATACTAGGTATTGAGAACTGCGTATAAATTCTATATTTATAATGCTAAATTATTTAAATTTATTTCATATGTACCTTGTTAAGTGGGAATACGTATGAATACCTCAAAATTAAACTTATGCACCTGTGGCTTCCACTAGTTTCTTCAAGCGGCCGGTAATGGAATCCACAGTCTTCTGGAGGAAGTCGCGTGGGGCATTGGTGATAGCGCCCTGAATCCGTGCTTCCAATATTCTTTATTGTCTCTGGACGGATTGTGACAGTTCTTCCTTTAACTGTATGCCACTGTCTCTGAACGAGAACAACGGGATTCCACACTTAATAGCGTGTACCAATCTGCACTCGCTCGCGAACGAACAGGTGATTGACCATGTTTGCTATTGTTGCGCGAACCGCCTCTCACGACCACTATTTGTACTACAGACGCGTAAAAGTTCAAACTCTATTTAATGACCTATATGTACACACTATTTTCATTATGGTTCCATCGATATTAAAAATACTGCAGCCAATTAATAATACCTAGTTACTTCCCGCCCGCACTGTATTTATGGCTATTCATAAAATGTAATATTGTTGCAGTGCTCAGAAACCTGACGTGATGGAAAAAAATCTAATTACATATTCGTAATCAGCGTATCAGACTTGGTAATAATCAGCATTCTGTTTGTCGGCACAAAAATACTGTAGACTAGTGTAATCGTTGATCTTTTCCTTAAGATTTTTTCGATTTGTCTGAATACCCTATTAGGAGATAGATAGCTATGGCCTGCTACAGGAAATACACTCTATTACTTTATAATATTTTATGTAACACAGTCACAATATCGAGTTGGCTTGCAACGAAGTTCAGTTGATAAGAGGTAGCAAAGGAGAGAATCATGTGACTTAATTCGCATCAGGTATTGGCTAACGGAAATGTCGGGTATTGTATCTCACTGCTCCGAGGAAATGGCGTTTGAATCTAAATCCTGCATTCCCAGTGTTCAAATAAATAGGAATTTTCGCTATTTGCTTATACATTATTTGTGAACATTTAGACTTCAAAGTGGAGAAATTTCTTGCGTGAAAATATCATTTTCGCTGAAAAATGGAAGTGTTGGGGTTTGCATCTATACGACTCAAATAATGTATTTTGATAACATTTGTGGTGACACCAGCCAATTTATTCACTCCTTTAATAGATGTCTAGTTATAACCAAGTTCAATTCTATTGTAAAGAAATTTTGCAAAATTAATTTAGGTAACTTAAGCTTTGTGAACTCAGTAGGGAAAAGATGAACAATACTAGTCAGGGATTTTGTATCGTGAAAACAGATGGGAATAATATAATCTTACACCCAACACAGTCTATAGAAGATAAATCTGTGTGTAAAGCGAGAAATGTGGTAGTCAACAATGTATAGAATATAGTATCAAAGATCATAACGTTAATAATAGTATTATCTAAATCAGTAAATTCATAGCCAATGTTAATGAGATGTAAAGCACATCTTTTATGGATTGGTCCATCATGGGAGATCAACGGAGCCAGCCTAGCTTGAATATGATCCAATAGGGATCTACTGGCTACCTCGTATCTCATCATCATCATCATCATCATCATCATTATTTCCTTTTGCAGTTCTGGGTAACGAACACCCATTCTGAATATAATAATAATAATAATAATAATAATAATAATAATAATAATAATAATAATAATAATAATAAACCCTAATTTACCAAAGAAAAGTATATTAGGGTCGCAAATTTAATTCATTATAATGTATGTGAAACAAATTTCAAGTCAAGTAAATATTTATAGGTACAATGTAAGATTTAAGTTCGACAGAAATAAGTTCCACATCCTATAGTTCGACTGCTTACGTAGGTGAATTAGACACGCCCCTATACGGGCACTAAGAATTGGGTTTTGCCATTTGAATAGGAATTGGTTTTGTCTTGTAGTGATACTTTTGTTAAAAGAAAACAGAATATTTTATTGATTAGGACATCCATATTGATCACTGATTTTAAATTAATGAACTCTTTTTTTTCTATTTGAGAATTGTGCCGTTTGTGAGACGGAACTGTCGAAACCCACTGTGATACTAGAATCGCATACACAAGTCTCGAGGCGGGCAGGAGATGCAAGTACAGTACTGTATTCGTTGATGGATAACCAATAAGAATTTGTATTCATTTCACCTGCCACACCACTACCCTTATTGGACTGAACTTTCAATTCTGTTTTGTCGAACTTAGGAGAGTCCACTGTATATATATATATATATATATATATATATATATATATATATATATATATATATTTTGTTAAGTTTATTCATACACGGTTTAACATAATACGGTCATATTGCGTGTTTAGGATCTGTGGGTTCACCAGTAGGCCGTTGTTACTATTGTTGAGTTCCAGTTTCTATTGCGTATTGTAGATGGCTTGTATTAATGTAACTGATTTTAGATTTTGACCAATGATTATGATACTAGTGATCGAGGTGGTGATGAATCATTGTATGTAAATTTCCAATCCGGCATTTGCCTTTGTGACTGAAGGAAACCATGAAAAATCAAAGGTTGGTTTGAACCCGAGACCTACCGAATGCGAGTCTCAAACGTACCGTCTGAGCAATTTCGCTCGGTATTTATATTTTACATTCACAAAACTTGTATGAACATAATTTACGCCTAAATACCAAATAAAATCTTCATAGTATTGCGTTGTGGAAAACTATTAATTGTGTAGTTAATATTGCACAAATCTGGTCTACAAATTAATTAAAAAAGTTTTGTTTCAAATTTAGGATATTTAAATAGGCCAAACAAAATGTTTAGCTGTTTGCAATATTAATCCTGACATAAACATATAGCACTATAATTTGTTGCGATTTTGAACCTATAGAAATAATTGCCAGATTTGTCATGACCTGAAAAACTGTACTAACATATTGCTTGGTTGTATTAATTTAGATCCTAACGTATGATACATTGTTGGAAAGTAATTACTTGAGACAGTAACCTCAATTTTAGAGTTTCATCATAAGTAACGTTATGTTAAATAGCAATCTTCGCAAATACTCAGGCTTATTGGCATATCTAACTTTTCCTT
This sequence comes from Periplaneta americana, assembly GCF_040183065.1. Taxonomy (NCBI): domain Eukaryota; kingdom Metazoa; phylum Arthropoda; class Insecta; order Blattodea; family Blattidae; genus Periplaneta; species Periplaneta americana. The sequence continues at coordinate 120,589,975 of NC_091117.1, read as the reverse complement.
ATGTAATGTATGTGATTATATTTTCGTATTATCACCTTGTATTTATGCTGTAAAATTTAAACTGCAAGGACACATGTTATTTCATTAATAAACTCAGTATTTAAACATTTTTATTTCCTATTTAGAATGCGATTCTTAATTTAGAAATGATTATAATATTATTCATTTTTTTCTAATTTGTATAGAACTTCACACAGAGACTCCTAGATGCGCTAGAAATATAATCGGCACTTTTTATGCGTTGGCACTCTTAATGTCGAAAGGGATCGACTGCCGCCGTGAAAGCATTACGATTTAATCTGGAGACTCGCTCGCTTCCTTCCACTCGGTCGTCCTCGTTCGCTGCGTTCTCGAGATACCGCGGCGAAAATCCCGACTATGTTCACGACTTGCGCCTCCGGCTAATGTGCTCCTGCCTGCGGGCCTCATATTTTACCTCGACAAGCACTGCCTACCAATCCAAGCTACAGGCTCCGTGAAATTGCTTTCGTCGACTTTAAACTAAATGTGTGACATTCATGCAACTTGCTGCGGCAACATTCAGATAAGCAAACATTTACAATTCGTCATTCACTACATCACTATCACTCCACTGATGTCTTCCCGTGCTCTTTTTTTTCTAGGTGTAGAGTGTTCTAAAACTATTTGTCCTTACGAACTTCATAACTATTACCTTATCTAAATTCGATTCATCTGACGGTTATTCACAAAGTTAAGGTTTAGAATCTCGACTTACAAAAATGTAACTCACAAGTTGAAGATTTACAACCCAGTTCGTAAAAGGACTTCACTACATTACGATATAGGAAAAGTCGACCGATAACAAAAAGGAACTCAAAAGTATGCCATATTTGACAGTCCCGACCGATAACAGGAACTCACTATGTCATGTTTGACAGTCCCGACCGATAACAGGAACTCATTATGTCATGTTTGACAGTCCCGACCGAGAACAGGAACTCACTATGTCATGTTTGACAGTCCCGACCGAGAACAGGAACTCACTATGTCATGTTTGACAGTCCCGACCGATAACAGGAACTCGCTATGCCATATTTGACAGTCCTGACCGATAACAGGAACTTACTATGCCATATTTGACAGTCCTGACCGATAACAGGAACTTACTATGTCATGTTTGACAGTCCCGACCGATAACAGCAACTCATTCATTATGTCATGTTTGATAATCCCGACTGATAAAACGCAGGAACTCACGTTTCATAATCTCGAAACATAGCAAGAATTAAGTCAATAAGGCATTACTTAATTATAACTGAAACTTACAAAGTCATAGTTTTAATTGTAAACGAGGTTTTTGTCAACAAGGTTTTTGTCACAAGGGTGAAAATTGTCATTTCAGATTAATATTTGTGTGCTGATAGTGGATCTAAACTTGAAAATTTTCCATCCCGCACCATTCAAGAGGAAAATTGCAAATTGTGGAGGGAAAAAAGAATTAATTTACCAAAAAACTCGGGTATCGAAGTACGGACATTATTTAAACGGTTACACAGTATATTCATACGTTTTATAACTTATTGTTGCCCAGAATATACTAGAAGTGTATTTTAAGAAATAGGTTCTTTGAAATACACGAGTCTGCATTAATAAGGCGTTAGTGGGTGATATATATCTGTATTACTTTATTGCTTTATGGCGCTAGACTGACACAAAGCACTGAGAGGGTGGGCTTTTAGAGTGAAATAGATTGCATTTCAGGGTTAGTAGAATATTGTTTGAGCTTGTGACAAGCTGTATCGCTGGTTTTAAGTGTTTATCTTCGCGTTCATTTACGCTTTCTCAGAATGATAAAATCTCGTCGTGCGTCTGTAAATTCGCCGGACAGCTTTTGTTACGTACAGTATGTGGAGAATTTACGGCAAAATCACAGCGTCGGCCTTTATCAGGTAAGTTACAACAAGCATATTATTGCTATTTTGAATGTAATGTGTCTGATGAAGCCAAATCGTGGGCTCCCCATGTGTGGTCCATAACATGTTACTCAAAACTGATAAAATGGATGAATGGAGAGAAGAATCGAAGTATGCCGTTTGCAGTTCCAATGATCTGGCGTGAACCGACAAGCCATGCAGAAGATTGTTATGTCTGTTTAACAAATATTACGGGATTTTCAAAGAAAACAATACCTAATATTGAATATCCTAACGTTTCATCTGCAACAATACCTGTAAGACCGGGATCGAACCCGCAACCTCGAGCATAGGCCAGCGCTATACCGACTACGCTACCGAGGCCGACAATAGATCTGTTTATAGCAGGGATGAGACGATATTAGCTCGCAATCATGGTAGAAGAGCTCGACCTTGATCACGAGCGCATAGCGCATTCATTGTAACGTAGACAACAGGGATGTACATGCACATGCAGTGAATAAAGGCAGCAATTATTACAATAACTTGCGTTACTAAATTTATGGCTATGTAATAGGGCTAATTATTCAGTTATTTAATATACATGTACATATATAAACAAATCGCAAAGGGAAGGGTTTTTAGGAACAAAAAGAGAAATAGGAAAAGTTAATTGTATGTAAACCATTTTATTGTTAAAAGCAATTATTTATTATGTAAATACTTCACTTCATTGTTTAGGAGACACTAATAGGGACTACCTGCTCGACGTGTGTGATCTCTAAGTACTTTTGAGTATTTGTTGAAAAAATAATAACAATATTGATTGAAATAGAGTATATTGATTGTATGATTGTGAAAATGTAGTCCTTACTCTCCAGTCGTGATTATGTAATGAGTTTTCTTAGAGTGATTTGTGAGATGCACGTAACACGAAAAAAACAAATTGATTAAATTAAGATAAGTTATTGAGAGCCATCGTAATTTTTGGGGTCAATCATTTAAGGGGATATGTATGACTTTTAAAACTTCCACAATTTCGGCCAAAATTTCTGAAATTTAAACTATATAAACAGATCTATAATAATATCTGTACAAAATTTTGTGCAATTAGGTCTAATAGTTTTGAAATTATATTTTTAAGTATATTTTATATTGATGTTACTAAAAAAGCTCATTGCATCAAAGTTTTCAAAATGTTTAGTTCATAGCCTATTTGCTAAAAATCCTGAAAATAGTTATTGGAATAAAAGTGAATTAGCATTTTGAGTTTAGTAATAGTATAAGTTAAAGTGCAATCAAAGATAAAATATTATTTCTAAATTAAAGAAACGCGTAGTCTAATAAAAGTAAATATTCAGAAACAAGCAACAAATAAAACATCAACAATACCTTTAAAATAATGAAATAAAAGGAATCTAGATACTATCTACTGACCCAAATGTAAATTAATTTACCTTCGATGTCAATTCCGAAATGAATTTATTTCTCTCTTTTCCTGAATAATGTCTATATTTTTTTCATATTGCGTCTCATAATGTCGTTTTACGTTGCTCTTTTTTTTTTTTTTTTTTTTTTTGCAAATTATATTTTATTTTTACACAACAAACACTGGACTTCATCACCATGTTCGAAGCATAAATATTGTATCTTCCACTCTTCCTTGAAAACTTTAAGCGCTTCCGTTCCGTCATGATGCGCTGTGTTCTAAGATCTGTACATCCTTTAGCAATGTTTACAGGTAAAAGAGCTCCGCGCGCGCGCAGCGGGCATAAAATAGCTCTCGCCCGCAAATATTAATCACATCGCAAGACTGGTTTATAGATACCTTCATGCAAGTAAAAAATTGCTTCATCTGACTAACAGAAGTGTGGCAGTTCTGGATTGTCCTATTTAAATCTTGAAAGTACCGCAAACGACCTGCTTTTTCTCTGTCACTAAGTTGCTAAACTACTTGCAGCTTGTAGGTATGAAATTTTAGATAGGCATGAAAAATCCTTGACAAAGTGCCTTTTGACATAGGTTTACCCAGTGTTAGAGAAGGCCGTCTAGGTGGACAACATGGACTTCTTTGCATAGCAGTACTGACGCGCTCCACGTTGTACTCTGTTCTCAATGATTTTTCTTTCCAGGATAATTCTTGTCTTGCACAGGCCCCGTTTGACAATTATTAACCAATACAAGGATTGTGTCACGTGAAGATGAGTTTCCTCTAACGCGGTTCCCAAAGTCTCTCCTCAAAGCACGTTGAGCCACTTCTACAGAGCTGCTCTTTACGTAATGCTCCACAGTAAACATGCGCTGCAGCACAGGCCATCGGTCCATGGTGAACTGAGTCCAAGGATTCGTAGCACAAAGGCACATCATGCTGATCAGAGGTAGGAAATTCGTACCAAAACTGTTAGTTTGTGTGATCTTGGACTATATATTCACCGAATGAACAGCAGTAATGCTACTCTCACCGTCAACAAACCAGCAAAACAAACATGTACAGTCGTATGTTAATCAAACTTGTCTTTGTACCTTAGAATAAGAAACAAACTTGACAAATAATATTATATAAAAGACAAATTAAAGTATTCGTAATTTACAGTAGCTTATAAAATTATTTGTCCATACATATAACAATAACAAACAAAATACGTAATTATATGTATCTAGCCTTGTTACAATTAATAACAATGTACACTTTCAGATAATGTATTATGTGTCTTTCACGTGTTAAATTTTACATTACCTCGTTAACATGTTTCACCCTGCTATCGCCCATCTTCAGAACTGGTTGTTGCTGGTCTTGGCGCCTTTTGTTTGTGTTTCCTTTGGGGGTGTGTTTGTGTAGTGTAATGTGGAGTCAAAGAGTGTGTGTGTTCTGAAATTTTATACTGAAATAAAACTTATTTTCAATAAAATCAGTACACCTTAGATTTAGCAATCATACATTGATTTTGTTTAAATTGAATAGTAGTATATCTCCACTGCGCTGTCTCCCTTTATTATACGTACGTGTCTCACACAATATTATAATAAACCTCAAGGATAAGAAGAAAGCTTAATCTCCGACAAGAAAGAATGAACTAGCCTATTATTTTTCATATATTTCACATCCTGAATGTTCTGTACACATTTAACTTTAAGACTCCATATCTGAAAATCAATGTAAATGATGATGTACCATTATTAAAATAACGCCTTCATTTAAATAACCTTAAAGAATTCGGATTCATAAATACTGTAAATTACAAACATATTAAAATTCCCATTAAAATGAATCACAGAATATCTATACCTGTATTTCACAATTATTTAGAATTAGCAGCACTTCCTTAGAGATAAAACTTAATAACAATGAGTCAATTTACACCCTTGCTGTTTTGACTTTCGGACGGCATATATTTTAATTTCAATGGAATTATCAAGAAATGAAACCAGCACATAATTATGGGAAAGAGAAAATAAAAACACGAGAACACTGCACTGCTTGCACAAACTTCTGCTCAAGTTTTCATTGGACCGATAACTTTAAGAGAGACTATAACTGCAACCTGTTATGAAACGCTTTTACAAGATGAGTTAATTTCATTTCTTCAAGAATGTTTGTAAATTTAATTAACATTTTCCCAATAAAATGAAGCAAACTGTCATTCTTCCAATATTTAGCACTGCAATTTCAATAAGAATGTTATTTTTAATCATAAAGCAGCTCGTATTGAAACTCAGTGACCTTCATCACGTTATTTTCCAGAATTCAACACTCCGACTAATTTTTTGGGACTACCTATGCGAAAAATTTCTGGAGATATTTAGGTAGTTTAAAATAAAACTAAGGACCTGGATACAATAACAGCGTAAGCCTACTCACGCTGTTATTGCATAAACAATATCCTTAAACCTTCTGCTATCTGATAATAATCTTCTTCTTAATTCCGTCCGCAGCTCCTAGAGGTCAGGAGCTTACAGAAATGGTTGCCACGTGCTACGCTCTTATTCCAAGGAACAACAAAATCGATACCTCGGCTACAGCGTGAATAGGGAAAAATGGCACCTACTAGTGAGGCATGTGCGAGAACAGTGCATAAAAGTGATAATAATAATTATTATTATGAATGTAGTGTATCTAATTGTAGTGATTAAGATATTCAGGTTGAAAACATAGAAACTGTTGAAGAGTACATCAACATAATGAAAGTGGCAGAAAAAATCCAGTACCATTTCTTGCATTATGTCAGCCATCTTGATAAAATATTGGGCCTCAGCACTCAAACCATTGTTCCTAAGAGTAGACCTATCTACTGCGAAAGGGTACAAATTTTCAATTCAGAAATATGTGAAACTTCATTATCACAATGGCAAAGTATCCGGGTCTCATTGCTAACTTCCAACCATTTACGTTAATAAATAAGAAGGTTAAATTACTCTCATAGAATGATTTAAAGTTAAATAATGTAAAGAAACCAGGTGTAAAATCACAAAAATGATCCCATCTTTAACAAAGTATTTGAAACCTGAAGATGTAGAGTGGTATGAAAGAGTCTTAACTGTATGCTGAATCAGAAAGTTCTGAAAATGAATCCGATTGTAATAATGCATGAGGGAAATAAAAACGTTAAACTGAATCATAACCATGTTAATTAATTCAAAGAATCATCTATACCTGTTTTCGAATCACAGTGCATTCATGTTCATCTGATGAATTAGTCAAAACTTGTATTTAAATAATATTTGTGCATTCCATAGAATAACAGCTTATGCTAAGAAAATTTTATTATTTATATGCTTGAAATCAAGCAAGATATTCAAGTACAAGTTTTAGAAATGCCGTATCTGATTGTTAACAACCTGTGTAAAATTTAACCTCACACTAATGTTTATTGTTCAGTTATTCAAATTTAAAACTTTGTCTTTCAATAACTCAAAATAACTTAAATCTACTTACGCTTTTATTGTATCTAGGTCCTCAATTGTTCTCGTTAATAAAAATATTGATGACAGCATGTCAAATGCGACAATAAGAAACTTCCTTCCATGCTTACGTCAAGTGACTCAGATGAATAACTTCACTGTTTTAAGAATAACTCTAATTAATGAACAGTTTATATTAAATGATTGGAGATAAACTGTAAGCTTATCTGCATATCGAAAACACGCAAGTGTGGTATGTTACATTTTTTGCAATGCTTTTCAGATGACGATAATTGGGTTTAGCACTGGTAACCGAGAAAGTATATTATATCTTAACTCAGTGTTTTGGTGAGAAGGTAAATATTTGATAATAGGGCCTTCTTCAATATTATTTTTGTCCTGGTGGGTTAAAAACTTGAGCTAAATTCGCAACAAAAATTAGAAATAATTCTAATACTTTTACATTAACAAAGGTGGATTAGTGATAGAAGAGGGATATCATCCTCAGAGTGAACCAATGCCATAAAGATGTCCACAAACATTCGTCCATTTTCGGCTTTTCCCCTTCAAAATTTTCTAGAACTCCTTCAGTGGAGCAGCGTAAACCGGAGTGAGACTAGTGGCCAACAGGCTTGGAGCTCACATATTTAGCTTCTTACAGCCCCCAACCCCTTGCAAGGACGCGTTTTGCGTACCTTTTAAATTTGTCCTCCCAATTCTCCTCTTTTCGATTCGATTCGCAGCAGTACGATCTGGCATCCTTCCAAGATCAAAACTGTCGTCATCCAGGGTGCAGCGAAATAGAAACCCTTGGGCATGTTTTGAGTTATTGCCCTAAAGGAGAACTACTGAGGAACAATCGCCACCATAAAGTGAGAAGATCCATTGCAACCACTCTTCAGAAGGCAAAGTGGGAGGTTTACGAAGAAGTTCACTGCTTGGCTGAGAATGGGTCAACGAGAAAAGCAGACATTATAGCCATCGATCGCCGGAATCAAAGAAGCTTCATTCTTGACCCCACTGTCCGTTTTGAGAAGGATGATCAACAAGCCAATAACATTAACGACGAAAAGAAGTCTATTTACAACCCATGTATTCCTCACTTCAGTGAGAGATATAAAATGAATATTAATGCATGGGAAGTGAAAGGACTTCTTTTTGGCGCTAGGGAAACTTCATTTAAGTTAACAAAAATCATGCTCCTTTCTCTTAAATTTTCTAATGAGTACATTAACAAAATTTGTCTAATGGTATTGAGAGATTCATTATCCATTTTACACAATTACTTGTATAATGCCATGTATTTTTTTTATTTCATTCCATTACTCTTCAATGTATTTTCATCTCATGTTTCTCCGAAATCAGATTGAACTTTATTTTTAAATTTGTCATTGTTCCGTATTCTCTCCGCAATCATATTGTATTTTTAATTTAACCTCTGCTTTATATTCTGTATCCTAGTGGTCAGCCAAAGATTTCGGCCAGATGTCCCAAATTGTGGAGTTTGTGCTGTGATACTAATTTCATCGTCGCATTTTTCGGTTTATTTTCTATAATGCAAAAAATTAAAAACGAAATCCTTAGTTTTAATTTGAACTGGATTACCACTGTCTTTTTTGTTTCATAAAACCCATTAATTTTTATTAGAAGCATTAGGTATGTGCAGCATTCCCAGATAAATCGACTCGTAGGTGCTGAATATGAACATAAACTTTCAAATACTAGTTTAAATTAATCGCTGTACACTGGCAGGCGGGTAGACACACTGCCAAAAGACTACTACTTTTCCGATATCAAGTATGCAAAAAGCATTTCTGCATAAACCTCAAAATCGAATTCTCCCAGCGTCACAATACTCTTAATTAAATTTTTAATAAGAGGAAAGTTGTTGAAAATAGGCTTTCCGAGAGAGCCCTATACCATTATTATAATTAACTTATACTTATTTTCTTTAGTCTCGTGGACCTTGTGTATAATACAACTTTTGTCTACACTTTCGAAAGGCTCAGAGTCGCTTTTGTTAAAATTCTTGAGCAGTAATTAGTTTATGTGCAGTCTCTGTTGACACGAGGCAGCGGTTTTCTGTGCAGGGAAAGTAAATACCGTCTGAGCCAGAAAAATGATTCCTTACATTATTATGGCGAGTAACTGCCTATTTGTGTAAAGCTTGTTTACTGCTACTGCGGTCCTTTTAATGCGAAGATTGTTGTGGGAGGACTGTCCCGGTGGTATTTACGGAGGTGTTGAAACTTTCCTTAAGTAAAGCATTTGAAAGAGCTTTTAGTGGACTGGCGAGCCGGGATAGAAAGTAACTCCGGCAGCAGTTCTGTCAGATCGAGTAGAAAGATACTGTAGTTACCGCGGTGGCTCATTTAGTTGTTGGTTTGCTAGTTTGCGAGGCCAACTATAGGCTGAGTTCTAACATGAAGTGTGGAATTGTTACTTACGGAGAATTTAAGTGAACAGTTTTCTTAATTGAAGTTTATATAGGATGAGGAAAAAGTATGAACATGTATCTTTGAATCATTAATTTTATGTAGGAACAGATGAAAACAAATAAAGATTATACAAAATACATTCTTTACAAACCAACGGACATACAGGTAAGCATATATTGTAGACAGATAAAATGTGCAGATTAGATTAGATTAAATGAGACAGACAGACATATAGATAGGCGGATATATAGACAGACAGACGGCTGCATAAACATAAGTATAGACAGATATATAGACAGACATATTATGTAAATACAATAGGGTGGAGTGAAACTATGAAGTTTATAGAATCAAAATGTAATACCAGACAAAAGTTGTGGCGTGATATCATAAAGAACAATGCAGAATATATTTTCTCTAGCTTAATATTTAGAGGTGCCCCAAGAGCATCATATTTTAAAATTTTCACAGAACTTTGAGGTTCAGATTTTTTAGCGAGAGAAAAATTCTCCAGTGATTTAATCTGAACAGGATATCAGGAATATGTTTTTATTAGGTTATTTTACGACGCTGTATCAACATCTCAGGTTATTTAGCGTCTGAATGAAATAAAGGTGATAATACCGGTGAAATGAGTCCGGGGTCCAGCACCGATAGTTACCCAGCATTGCCCATACTGGGTTGAGGAAGAACCCCGGAAAAAACCTCAACCAGGTAACTTGCCCCGAACAGGAAACGAACCCGGGCCACCTGGTTTCGCGGCCAGACGCGCTAGCCGTTACTCCACAGATGTGGACTGGAACGTGTTAAAAATACATGTTAAAAGACCCTGCATATTTTTGGTCCGCTATTGTTTCATTTTGAAGTGTCACAAAAACCTCAATTTATAAGAAAATTAGAAATAATCACAAAACTCTTAGATATAATATAATTAATATAATACAATTAATGGAAATTCATTATTTTTATGTTGCAGGGTATTTAAATCAGAATATGTCATGAATGCAAGAAATCTGACCTTCTACCCTGTATTCGCAATGCCAGAGGGGCTGAACCCATCACAATTACCTATTTTTCGTGATGTAATAAAATATTATTTATGGGTCAAAAATAAATTAAAATCTGACTTCAAATCAAAAGAATCTACTGTTGGAGAGATTTCAGAAAGCGTTGCTATAAAAACTAAGGAAATCCAGGTAAAGGTATAAATTCCGAAAGTCAGTCATACAAGAATATTACAACTGATTCGTGCTTACCATGACCAATATACAAATTTAAGGAAGCCTTGTAAGAAACGACATAGTGACAACTAAAATGACAACATTGCAAAATTCAAAGGAGAAGCAAACAATTTTATATATGCAATTGCAAATGCAAAAAAGGTTAATACTGTAGGCCTATGTGATAAAGACCATTGTGTTCCAAACCAAGAAAGAATGTTTTACTACAGCAAAGAACAGAAAGAAGGTTGATCATTGGACCTATTGATTTAGTTACCGGTACCACTCACAAAGAAATAAAAAAGAAAACAAGAATAAATTGTAACAAAAAAAATAAATGGGCTGAAATGGAATTTTTGTCATATTTTATGTAAAACACTATATATTTGGTCCCTTTGGATCCCTTGAAAAATACTGTATACTGCAACCCCAATTTAGAGTCTTCCAAATAAAGTTTAAATATGTGAATTTACAGCAATTCACTAGCTATACAATGAAAAACAAAATAATGGAACAAATGTACAAAGAGGCAAAAATATATAATTTTAAGAAACTTCAAATTCCTTGCGGCTCCACGGCTCCACATGTGCTGGTAATCCACTTCACATAGCCAGTGTGAATTAACCGGAGACCAGTAATGGGCATTGTAAAGATTCACCTGATCATTACTTTTTAAAGTTGCCTCATCAGTCCACAGAATTCTGAGCTCGAAATAACGGTCCGTTTTTGGAAACCAGTTGCAGAAATCAGCACGGGTCTAGAAGTCATGTCCCCCAAGTTCCCGATGGAGATAAATATGAAATAAATGAAATTTGTTGTTTTTCAGAATTCTAAACACTGTATTATGGTGCAAGCCTTCGTCTACCAAGTGCGTCCAACAACTAGAGAAGATATGAAACAAAGAATTAGAGAAGACTGTGGGTCTCTCAGATCTGCTGAAGTGCAGTCACGGATGTTAGGAGATCATCAGAACATGGCTTAGCACATTTACATTTGAACATTTTGAACATTTACTATGAAGAGTGTACGTAGATAAACAACATACAGCATTTCTCAAAAGAAACCATTTTTGTTGTTCTGTGAGTAAACAATAAAAGTTAGAAAAAATGGTTCAGTAAAAGTAGTTTCTTTTTAAAAGTAGTTTTCAACGGTACCTTCAATGACCCATGTTCTCATTTGAAATTTCGAAGTTGACCACAGGTACCCCTACTTATGATTCGTTACGGGAAATGGTATTACCACCAATCGATTCTTTACATAGGTTTTGGTTATCAAAATTTTTTTATGAACAACCAGTATCATATGGTTTTCGGGGGGGGGGGGGAAAGGCTGATACGTTGGTCTGAAAACCCCGGTATACAGTATAGGATACGTGAATTTAGGAAAACAAGACATGGTCATATACAAATAAACCGCAATTTAAATATGAACGTATTATTAATTGCAGATGATTTAGCTTTGCTAAACTGTTCAGAGGACGATTTAAAAAAGGTCCATATACAATTTGAAACTCATAGCAGATAAGTAGTCTATGGAAATTTCCACCGACAAAACTAAAATTATGGCTTTTTTGTGGCAAGGAGCCCGTTCCTAGTAAGATTCATATTAATGGAAGTATTTTGGAAAGAGTTAAAGAATTTAAATATCTTGGCTACAAACGATCTTTCTTAGCAGATTCAGACATTCACGGCAAAATTTTACAATGGGCATCATAAATAGAATCATGATTTTATCTCTAGTTCAGCGACATACTCGCACTTGTCTGTATAAAACCTTAGCACGAACAGTTCTGCGCTATGGAAGTTAAGCATGGACTCTGACGCAAATAGAATCACTGCTAGTGAAATTAGATTCATGCGCCGAACAGCTGGCTATACTAAGTGGAATCATAAAAGAAATGAAGACATCTTCAAGGAACTTGAAATGAATTTTATACTAGCAGACATATATCACTATCAAGATAGCTGGCGTTAGCATGTGAGGCGTATGTCTAGGACTAGAATCCCTCGTGCAAACTTGCATTAACAAATTAGAGGCAGATCAACTGGACGTCCAATGATGAGATGGGCTGAAAACTTTTGTGGACCATAATAGTCCTTCTGGGACTATAACCTGTATGGATGATGATGATGATGATTACGATGATGATATAGATATATACAGTGGGGCTCAATGTAAAGTTTAACTTAAATTTACATAATTATTGTTTAAGTTTGTTTAATAGTCTTGAATAGTCAGTCGACTGAATTAATATTTTGAAAAAAAAAAAATCATGCATCTGACTGTTGTGTGTTTGTGAACAGAGATAAAACTCGACACTTTTCTTCCCTAAGGGAATTGTATTCGTAACACCATACTGCTGATGGTTTTGTGTCGTGGCCTCGGCGAAGACATCAGTTTTATCTCGGTTTCCATTGTTACGAGGTGCAGGAAGAGAGGAGCAGCGATACGGTTGTGCGGAACGTGTGGCGTACCAAGATACAGGCCTGTGCTCACGACAAATGATACTACATTCACAGAGCAAAACAACTTTAATTTGTATCTCTGCCTGCAATCTGGTTGAAGTACATCAGCAAATGGAAGTTGACTCTTCATATCATTCGTACATACAATTCAATAAGGATTCTCACTGGTTTTATTTTTAGCGTTCATTTTTAGTGAAAAATTTTGAAAATTAAACGATACATAGACCATGACTTGTCTGCAAGATAGCTATGCGGTGCTTATGCGATATTGATGAAATATATTACTAACCTAAACACAATCCTGTATTTGGTAGGCCTACATAATATTAAATTAATGACAAGAATGTCATTCTAATATCTGTCCATAACATAATTCTTGTTGTATAGATCTTCAATTCAATTGAAAGATTTGCATGAAATAATTACGATAGTATTATAGATGTGCTCACAAACGAAACAAAGATGCAGCAGTTGCAACATGGCGGATTCACGAGTTTACCATTTGAAGTTGAGTCATTTTAATGCCGCCATTCTGGATGGCATAGAAACTGATGTTCCTTTCAGTGGAGCGCCAAAGTTACGTTCATGAGCTCTGTCGCTTGCTTGGTGAAAATTGTTCACAAACCTTTCATCTCATTAATTTGCGTACGATGAAATTTCACTAAAATCTGCTCTCTTCAAGTGATGGCAACATTAAAACGATGGAAAATAAATGTGAAAATTGAGCCTCGTAACTGTACGCCTACCTCAGCATTTACTTGTGGGAGAATACAAGAGTTTTGTGATGCAAGGTAGAATATTTTCGTTACGAGGGTTGCTTCGCTGAGAGTGTGAGCAGAGAGGACTTCTAATATAAAAGTTTCTATAAAACTTACCTTTTTGTAAATTACATGTTACATAATCTCAATTAAAAAAATCAAACGAGATCTACCGGCATGAAGCACAATCGCGGACTGAAATATTTCCCCAGCAGAATTATTACATTTGATGAAATTTCAACGAATCCTCTTGATACTAAAACAAATACGACAGTCTCTTCGGTACAAAAAGAGATGGATTTTCATCCATTAATAATATCCATATCAATTTATCTGCTAAAATCATGGTCATTCTCTTTTCTGGCATCAAAGAGATTATTTTGTAGCACTGGGCATCCCATGTGCAAGTAAATCGAATTTTAAATAGCTATTACGCTATCCCCCTAAAAACAGAATAAATAGGAGGCAAGTATAATTGTAATTAAATTTGTTGGTCGGTTATATAGTTTTATTAACGAATTTATAACTTCATTTTGTTTGAGAAATATTAAAAGGAATATTAAAAGTTGAATCAGAAGATAAGACCAAAATTTTCTAATATGTGACTAGATATAGGCTAAAGGAAAGCACATAAAACTCGACTAGGAGTAACAGCGCTCATTAAAATCGTCAAAACTTCGTCATATTTTTCACTATATATTCAGATCTGACATATTCTTTCTTCTGAACATTTCAATCTATAATAAAAATATATTACGACGCAAGAGGTTTCGAAGAAATCAAGTGGTATCATGTAGGCCTACCCAAAAGTTGCCTATAATACACTGTTGTGCTAAATGAACTGTAGGATATAAACAGGGAAGTATATTGTAAGTAATAGAAGAATGAATTCAATTTTTTTTTACAAACATCAGCTAGGCTGTACTATTCATTCACTGATGTTTTAGCTAGGGGGTTGGGAGCACTGTTCCAGCAGTTAATATTAGTAAACAGAACGCACGGACCGAGGATGCCTATCCTGATATAGCTACTTTATCCGAACCGTAGTGATCAGTGATCACCAGGCTTAGGATCCCCAAATATTTTCATAAGAAACATATTCTCAAACACCCTTAATTTCTGTTCCTCTATCAAAGTCAGAGTGAAATTTTTACAACCATACAGAACAACGGGTAATATATCTATTTTATAAATTATAACTTTCAGATTGTTTGACTGCAGACTACATGACAAAAACTTCTCAACCGAATAATAACAGGCATTTCCCATATTTATTCTGAGTTTAATTTTTTCCGAGTTATTTGTTATTGTTGCTCCAAGATATTTGAATTTTTCCACCTCTTCGAAGGATAATTTCCAATTTTTATATTTCCATTTCGTACAGTATTCTGGCCACAAGACAATAATATACTTTGTCTTTTCGGGACTTACTTCCAAACCTATCTCTTTACTTGCTTCAAGTAAAATTTCCGTGTTTCCTAATCGTTTGTGGATTTTCTCCTAACATATTCACGTCATCCGCATAATTAACCAGCTCATGTAACCCGTTCAATTCCAAACCCTCTGTTTATCCTGAACTTTCCTAATGGCATATTCTAGAGCGAAGTTGAAAAGTAAAGGTGATAGTGCATCTCCTTGCTTTAGCCGCAGTGAATTGGAAAAGCACCAGATATAAACTGGTCTATACGGACTCTGCTGTAAGTTTTACTGAGACATATTTTAATTAATCGAACTAGTTTCTTGGAAATACCAAATTCACTAGGAATGTTATATAAAGCTTCTCTCTTAACCGAGTCATGTGTCTTTTTGAAATCTATGAATAACTGATGTACTGTCCCACTCCCATTTTTTCTCCAATATGTGTAGAATACAAAATATCTGATCAATAATCAATCTATTACGCCTAAAACCGCACTGATGATCCCCAATAATTTTACCTACATATGGAATTAATCTTCTCAAAAGAATATTGGACAAAATTTTGTACGACGTCAACAAAAGTGATATTCCTCGAAAGTTACCACAGGTAGTCTTGTTCCCCTTCTTAAAAATAGGTACAATTATGGACTCCTTCCATTGTTCTGGTACAATTTCCATTTCCCAAATAGCAAGTACAAGCTTATAAATTTAATTAGATAATGCGTTGCCACCCCCTTGTATTAATTCTGCTCGAATTTGATCGATACCTGGAGACTTGTACTTTTTCAGATTTTCTGTCGCAATTTCGACTTCAGAAAGTGTGGCTTCGGGTATAAATGGCTAAGCAGTTAGTATATTTTGAATTTCGTCCTGATCATTTCTATGCGTAACTTCACAAGAAGTGTGCCAGATCCTTATACAGCTGAAGCATAAAGGGCAAGAGGGGTGGAACTAAAGAGAAAGGCATCGAACATAAGGAAGGGTACAAATTGAACAAACATGACAGATCTGCTTCCGTAAAGCGAACTAGGGTTCTACAGAGACTTGGCAAACATGAATTGAATGTAAGGCGTCTTACCTGCTTGTTAAAGAATTCGATTATTTTAATTTAGGCTATATGCTTCACTTCTACATATTGTTGGATGCCTATGGAGAAGGGCAAAGTTTGTAATATCTTTATATCCCCTATCATGTTCGAACACTGATCGACACTAAACAGCATTGTCAGAAATCCTTTTCAGTTGTCGTGAACTTTCTTTCTATTGCTCATTATATAAGTGTGAAGAGGAAGTATTATGTTGCTGCTAAAAAAGCTTTCGGTGGGAAACAGGTTTGGCTCAGATAAATGCTTTCGGCCTTTTGCTGTTGTAGGTCGAACACGATTTTTGGGGAAGTGGTCTGTGTACTTCCCCTGGATCGAGCTTGGGGAGGTGTAGTGTTGTGTAGTATTAGGTAACATAGGCTGAAGTGATGTCAAGATTAGAGCATTAGTATACAGATGACCTCCATTCAGTGAAGTTCAGTTTAGTTCATGGCAATGCGAAACTTCATTTATGATAGCCTACGTATTTTAGCAAAGAGTGTCGTGCTATATTTCTGCGAAAATAACTTATCGTTCAAAATATGAGTCATCAATCCAGAATTTAATGACAAAATTGAGAGAAACCGGCTCACTTTTATATAAAAATAAGTCGTATAATTCGCTTCTACCTGATGAAAAACTACATGGCACTCCCACGAAATCGTTAATAAAGTTAACTCGACAAACAGGGAGGCGTATCCAAGACATCAGTTTGAAAAGGAATAAAATGTTAAAATTAAACTCTAATAAGGCAATAGTCGTTAGTAAATTGATTGAAATGGATCATGTGCCTAGAGTTCAATTTTCCTGATGGAGACTAAATCCAATGTGTGTCTCGAAATCTTTTTAAAGGGTGTGAATTATGCATT
Organism: Periplaneta americana; assembly: GCF_040183065.1. NCBI lineage: Eukaryota > Metazoa > Arthropoda > Insecta > Blattodea > Blattidae > Periplaneta > Periplaneta americana. Next base: position 120,572,952 of record NC_091117.1, on the reverse strand, counting down.
AGGGAATTCCAGCACTTACTGTAAGGTAAGCTGATAAATTGAATTTGTAATGGAATGTTTAAGTCGCGAGATTTTATTCCCGAAAGCTGACACGCTGAATCACAGCTACGCGAAGTGTTACTTGCCCATGTCATTTTTCGAACGGCGCCATACTAAACGAAACCTTTCCCAGGTGTACACCCGTTACATTCTTAGTACCCCTGGTACAGACTCTCTATCTGCCTGTATATGCACATCGATTTATTCTAAACTATTGGGAGTATATTGTCCATATTCAGTACCTGCAAATGAATTTTCCGCGCGTAATACACATAAAATATTATTAAAAAATAAGAACGCATTTTTTTTTAGAAGTTCTCTTAAGAAGGCGTGAGTCGATTCCCTTCGTGATATTTTATTACGTCGAATGAACTTACAAATGAGACGGTAATGTTAGTGGGCCTACCAATGGAAAATCTTAAGTCCTGTGAGAAATTTGATCTTAACATGTCGAATTTATTATAGCTACTTGTCGTTGTAATATTCCTTTTAGTTACCGACTTCCTCTGAACATAGAGTATTAGGACCTTAAATTGCAGTATAGCGCTTATGGAGTGCGTTGTTGCGAAGTCAAGAATGCGCGCAAGAGTGGCTTAAGCGAAACGTCACAACTACATAAGCTTATCTATGAAACGCTTCTTCTTAATTTGAGAATCCATTTTACGCTCTGATATCTTACATGCCTATATCTTATTTCATCTTGCACAAGTTTTACTTTAAGACATACGCACAAGCACAAACAAAAAAAAAAAAAAAAACACATAAAATTACTATCCTTACTTGTATATAATTGGATATATTACCGTACACTATAAAATTACTTATGATCGTCAATGCACGTGACCGTCTCAAGATTGAAATGTATCACTCCCTGATCTCCATGAGGCAAAATTCGAATGTGTGTATGTTGTACGATAGCTGTAAGAGCTATCTCGGCGCGTCAAAACTAAACAGAACAGATATCCACCATTTTCTAAATCATAAATCTGGAACTAAATGAGCTACAGACTTGGGGTTGGTTTTAAAAATAACTTCCATCTTCGAAGGACATTTCTCCCGCTTTGGCCTCATGTATAGACAACACCGAAAAAAGTTTTCTGCTAGCTGACTTTTTCGTGTAAACATTTCTGACTATGACTAAAACGAAAGAGACATTCTGCATTTTCGTATTATTAAAATGTAGATTTAAACTTATATACGTGGAGAGTGAATGTTTCTTTACCAACAGTAAAAAGGAAAATTTTGTAACGGATTTAATATACTGTAGGAGTTATGACGTGATATGTTTCGTGCAACGAAGATTTTGGATTTGGAGTAAATTTTCGTTATATTGACATTTTAACCCTTAATTAATTAGTAAGACATGTTTCATTAACGCCAACAGATGCATAATTATATATTCATGTGTTTTAATCGATTACTAGGCTATATATTTTACGAAAATCTGGCAACCTCGTTAGATTAGAAAAAGATAGCGCTTATGGTGAAATTCATGATAAGGAAAGAGACGAATAGTTTCCATTCTTTGCTCTACTGCAATTTAAGGTCCGAATACTCTATAGAAAAAGTTTCATGCCTGGTTGGGGTCGATGAACTTTTCAGGACGCAAAAATCCGGAGAGTAATCCTCCGGAAGGAACTTTAAGTTGTGTGTCCCGTGTCGTAGTTTTCCGACACGATGAAGACTTCCAAGCCTAAATAAGAGCCTATGGAATAAATTATTCTCTCTCCCTCTCGATCTAGTAATGCCTTAGTTGCATACTATTTGGCGTTAGAGGCGATGAGCTTACCGCTTGACCCTCTGCCCTCTGTCGGCAAATAAGTGTAGGCTCTAACTAAATCCCTTGTAAGTATGGAAACCTTCACTAGGAGGCACCCTATGTTCCGAATTCGGAACTATGGGTTAAATGAATGAATGATGAATTGTTCGGTGAGAGTGAAGCATTACTGTGCTTAGAGTAGTACCACAAACCATTAATATACTTTAGCTGAGGACAACTATATTTTCATGTTGATTTTCGTAAAAGGAGAAATATTAGAGATTATAAAATATGTATATTTTTATGTAACTATGTACAAAATGAATGAATGAATGAATGAATGAATGAATGAATGAATGAATGAATGAATGAATGAATGAATGAATGAATAAACTGTACAATATAGGAATGAAATCAACGCCTTAATTTTAGTGATTTTAAGGAAAGTCTCTCTATGCAATCCAGAAAAGGAAATTTCATTTCCTTATTGAGTGCATTTTATAAAAATGACGTCATTTGTGTATGTATCCTAAATAATCTTTGTTTCTCTTTGACTTGTCTTACGCCTCTTGATACCGATTTACAGATAATGCGATACATGGGGAGGTATTTCTGTGTACTAACAGTAAAAAGGTACACATTAAAGGCAGTGTGGTTAGCACAGGAATAGGGGTAAACATTCAGTTCTGTTGATGGAAGATACAAATCTTTCTTTGCTCATGCCAGAAATCGTATCACTGATCGCATGGATGGGAAGCGTACACACTATAAAGTCGTACTAAGCCAGGACTGGACACCAAGAGCAAATTATACTCTCTCACGGGGAGCCATATGACTTCTCTTCAACCCCTTTCTTTCCCCCCGTATACCACGCAGCGTTGATGCTGTGACGGATGAATATTAAGCGTCCCCGTTCAGAGTTTGGAATCGCTCCCGGTGCTCAGCCCTGTACTAAGCCAAAGCGGCTGAACTTTTAATACTTAAAGAAAATAACTATTAACTTGCAAGTGGAATGCAGAAGTAAAAGTTTTATTTTATTACTTTGTTGTGCTGAACGTAATTTCATTTCAGATTTCCTTATACGGATAGTCCAAGAAAGTATAGTAAGAGACATTTGTTGAGGGGGCAAACATAATTGAAGACCTGTAGGTCGCAAAAATAAAAAAAAAAAAAAATGTCAAAAATTTCAAAATTTTTTTTAAATTCTCAAAATTCGCAAAAGTTTTCAAAAGTAGCCTATAAAAAATTCTCAAAAATTTAAAAAATGTTAAAAAAAATGACTTAAGAGGCTACAATTTTAATTCCTTCTCGGAATAGATAGTAGACTAATACTTAAACAGAAATGCGATGCAAATATCTCGTCAACATATAAACCAAAACTTTCGGCTCGGAGCATGCGCAAAGTGGCATTCTTTGACTTAGAAAATACTCGAGTCGCTCCACCATCATGTCCCTCATTGTACACTACGAATAGAAACATTATTTATCGGCAAAAATATGTAGAATTAAATGGTAGGGAACGCGTAAAATTTATGATGAAATATGCGTAATCTTCATAATATCTACCGAATTTTTATTTCTCTTATAGTAACTACAGAAGTTTTAATGAAATATTATGCATGGATAAATACCTCTACAATTTTACTCTGAAGCCAAAGGCATAACTCAAACTTCAACTATTTGGACTCAAAGTCTAAGTCTGTGCTCGGACTTAGGTTCGATTTCCGCCTGATCTGATTACTTGGTTAAATTTTTTCCGACCTTTTATTAGCTGGTCGGATGATTCCACAGCGATTTTGCAGATTCATTCCACCTTTCTATCACCAATTCCACCGATACGCACAATATGCTTTCAGGCTACAGTGCTTTCGGAACAGAAAAAATTTCCCCGAGCTGAAAACTTAATTGTCGCTCCCAAGAATTTTGTAGAATAACAGGCGTAATTGTAACCTGCCGTTATGAACTTAATCCACAAAGCCACTGTAAAATCCTCTGCAGTTCTGCTTTGGGTAGCCATATTTTCAGTCGTTATTCCCAGAAGGACGAAGTACTTGTATTCTGTAATTACACGGTAACACTATATTCTGGTTTAACCATAAATTTGTTCAGCTTTAGTCTCATTTCGGTACCAAGAACTCCGCCCTGACTCGTTTTGCCACCTGTGGGTGAGTTCTCCGCTCCCATGCACCCAGCACTGCCAAGATCTCATCCTCCTTAACAGTTTTACTATTTAGTTGCACATAATTCTTCTATTTTTATTTTCCAACGAAGAAAATGCAGTGAAATTAATCACTTAGAACATATGAAATGAACATTTTAAATGGGAGAGAAAGCAACGGTATAGTCTTAGATAAAAAAAAAAGTGACCGCCTACCACGGAAACTCCCCTTCGGAAGACTTCGGTTGATTCCGCGAGAGGTTAGGTTTACGCGTCAAGGAATTTCTTTTGCACGACTCCAGTCTGTTTTTCCTTTGTTTTGTTTGTTTATTGCTTTTTCTATCTGTTTATAGGTCAAGTGTTATGAATAATATATAACGAAGATATATTCAAGGAGCTAATTAGATACAAAATAAACATCCTTTCCTTAGTCTTATGAACTAGGCGCTGCCCGAAGTGGTCTTAGATATAAATTCACGCTACAGGAGAGCGGTTATTTTTTGTGTCTAAGGCTGTACATTTATCGAAAGAATTATAGATTTGCATTTTTCTATTCCAGATGAAGAAATAATATTTATAACTCTATAGTGTTTTAAAGTTTTGATCTAACTTCGTCTACAGGTAGAGCAGTATTGTCAGCCTGGAAAGCACATTGATGACGTAATGTCCATGAGGTCTGCATTGTGTGCTCTACCAAAGGCTGCCCTTGGTGTGCATGTAAAGAATGGCGTATAGATTCGCTAATCGAAATTATGTATTTACCTCTGCCACTATATGTTAAATATTTTATATAAGGTATACCAAACAGTTTCTAAAATAACTCATTTTGATATCATTTTTATATGAAAATGAAAAAAATCATACAAATAAAACATAGGCTACACCAATTTAGTAACAACTGAATTGCAATAACATTAACGAATCACATAAGTATATTGTTCTTTCTTGTCACTTTACGTATATATTACTTCAAATTAAAGAAAAATATCATACCACACTAGCTATCTCCAAACAAATAAAATATAAAGAAATATAAACAGTATCATTATTAGGTATAGTTTAACAAAGTTAAACTAAATGGAACCAAACTGAATCCCAGAAGAGACAGGTTCCGGTATGTTTATAAATATACAAATCTTCTTAAAATATCCCACAGATGGTGGAAAATGTCTGCCAATATGCGAAGTCCTATGACTGAAATGTGCACCTTCACGCCATTGATAATGTATATTCAAAATAGTTACATTAAGTCCTAACCTCACTACTGCTTAAGTTTGAAATATAATTTGAATTAGCGTTGTAGGTTCGAAGAGCTATTTTTATTCGACAATTTATATCCATAATTGTGATTACTATTCTACATAGTATTGTAGTAGGTTCTTTACATTTCATAGATATGCAATATAGGCCTTAGTTCTTCTTATGAGACCTGTTTTTCCTGAATAAGTTTGGGATTTCTTAATCATATTTCGCTAGTTATAATCGCTTGCAAGTATCTGGGGTTGCTCTTTTAAGCGGTTTAGTTCCTTTTCACACGTAACCATAAAATTGCAAAACACTGATACTATTTATTTTGTTCGAGTGGGTGAATGGCTATAATTTTATATTATTTTACAATGTTCCGCAAAAACTGCATGACAAACAAGCAATGTACTTAGAATTTCAATAGCAATCTCCAAAACTTCTCGAGATCTCCACCAAGTTAAAGTATCTTTTTTGATAAGTAATTAAATACTTATTATTAGAACTATTAGAAGTGACTGCAATAGGAATAGCTACGGAATTTTATGCTCATTTGTGCATATTTAATTAATATCTGCCTACTTAAATCTTAAATTTTATAAATGAAGTCATATCATTCATGTATTGTGGGTCCCTATCACCACGGCATGGTGCGTCCTCAGGTTGCGGATAGATGAGACGGCCTCCAGATATGGAGGGTAGCTGCGAATAGGTAATCTTATATTGAATAAGCAGTCGTGGACAGCCGATAACGGGTGGTCCTCCAGCTTGGGGTTGGGCGAAGGGCTAAAAACCCATCACCGTAAAAACAGCTTGTTACGAAAACAAACAATAAGCCTCGGAATGGGACTGATTCTCTGGCACGACCACACTCCAGTAAATTTCGAGAAATATCACTTTTGTTGACGTCCTACAAAACTTTGCCCAATATCCTTTTGAGAAGATTAACTCATATATAGATGAAATTACTGGGGATTGTCAGTGCGGTTTTAGGCGTGATAGATCGACTATTGATCAGATCTTTTGTATTTGACAGATATTTGAGAAAAAATGGGAATATAAGGGCTACATCAGTTATTCATAGATTTCAAAAAGGCATAGGACTCGGCTAAGAGAGAAGTTTTATATAATATTCTTATTGAGTTCGGTATTCCCAAGAAACTAGTTCGATTAATTAAAATTTCTCTCAGTGAAACTTACAGCATAGACCGTATACGCTAGCTTCTGCCGGATGCTTTTCCAATTCACTGCGGGCTAAAGCAAGGAGATACAATATCAGAAAATCCACCAATAATTAGGGAAAACACGGAAATTTTACTCGAAGCAAGTGAAACGATAGGTTTGGAAGTAAATCCCGAAAAGACAAAGTATATGATTATGTCTCGTGACCAGAATATTGTACGAAATGGAAATATAAAAATTGGAGATTTATCCTTCGAAGAGGTGGAAAAATTCAAATATCTTGGAGCAACAGTAACACATATAAATGGCACTCGGAAGAAAATTAAACCAACAATAAGTATGGGAAATGCGTGTTATTATTAGGTTGAGAAGCTTTTCTCATCTAGTCTGCTGTCAAAAAATCTTAAGGTTAGAATTTATAAAACAGTTATATGACTGGTTGTTCTGTATGGTTGTGAAACTTGAACTCTCAGTTTGAAAGAGGAACAGAGATTAAGAGTGTTTGAGAATATGGTTTTTTAGGAAAATATTTGGGGCTAATAGGGATGAAGTTACAAGAGAATGGAGACAGTTACACAACGCATTGTATTCTTCACATGACATAATTAGGAACACTAAATCCAGACGTTTGAGATGAGGAGGGCATGTAGCACGTATGGGAGAATCCAGAAATGCATATAGTGTGTTAGTTGGGAGTCCAGAGGGAAAAATACCTTTTGAGAGACCGAGACGTAGATGGGAGAATAATATTAAAAAGGATTTGAGAGAGGTGGGATATGATTGTAGGGACTGTATTAATCTTGCACAGAGTAGGGACCGATGGCGGGCTTATGTGAGAGCGGCAATGAACCTCCAGTCCCTTAAAAGCCATTTATAAGTAAGTAAGTAAGTAGGCCTAGGTCAGAATCATACATTTTTATAATGAAAATGTGTTTATCTAAAATTCAGAAAATGAAAGCCTATAGTCTTATTTGGATACACAGTAAATTTATTTATGGATTTTTACTCATAGTTCAAAGAAACTATGTCGTTGCTAATGCGAAAAAATGCTTAAATTATTAATATCTCATAAAAAGTCCCTATTCTGGTATGAATGCTTTACGAAAACTCGTTCTTCTACCTTGACGGGGTGTGTATACTGGAACACAGAGATCTAAGTTAACAATACTTATTTGAGCACCATTTAATTGAAAGTGTTATTGAAGCAGGTTATTATACTTGAGGCAAATTATTTTTATTTTAATACCGGCTAGCACACAACTCATTTTGGATTTGAGTGACACCTGGTGGTAAACAAAAATGAAAATGATGATAAAATTAATGGAGATTTTGGAACAAAACTCTTTGTATATTGCATAATGTTATAAACCGTGAAGTAACATGTGAAGATTTTTTTGTACGTACTTTATTTATAGTTGCTTTAACTACATAGCGATATTGTGATATTTCTATGGATTTGATGTCATTTTGCCTCAAGTTAGGCGTTGTAAGTAACCCTGAGACAATCGACGCCTCGACCAGGGGTGCTCTCTAACCATCACGACATCGTGTTGGCTATACACAAGAAAAACTTGTGAGCTAATTAAGACGAGAGTTAAAGTTACTATAGCATGTTTCTTATACAAAAGGGATCGTCTCTCCAAGAGTTTTAAACCGGTCAGATTAGCAGACCAATGATATGTAGGGGTTGCAGGTAGTAGTAGGAGGGACACAAACTACCACTACGAGTATAACAAATGTCATTCGCCTGCTAATGCGACCAGTTTAAAACTCTTTGCGGGACGATTCCTTCTGTATAAAACATACTACAATGCCCACTTACATCAACATCGGTTAGTGTAACCACCGGTTAAAATTGCCACTTAACCCTTTTAAGCATTTTTACGGTGCATCGACCTCGGTTATGGCTTCAATAGAAGGTTAGCCATGCTAATCTTTAACCGCCATATTCGAGCGGTTAAAGGACATAACCAATGATTAGTAGGCCAAAAATATTGGCGGCCAGATCCACAGGTGATTATTTCGAAGGCGATTATTATTGTGCAGTACTTGAATTACTTGGATAGAGATAATGGTGAGCGTGAAGTTCCTTTAGTGGAGAGAGAGAATTGTTACGAGGAATTAGATGGCAGATAATTTCGAAAGGGATTTCATTTATCAAAATCTACAGTATCATTTCTGCTGCAACAAATGGGTCACTTAAAATAACACAGAAATAATCGTATTTCCCCGATGGATCGGCTGCTTATATTACGATTCTATGGAACTAATATTTCCTGTATTTTAAAAGGTAACATTCGAGTATTTCTTTCTCTACGTCACTGGCCGAACGAAGAGATGTTAGGGCTGGATCTTAGGACAATGCACATTTCCCTGATATGAATGGGTTCCTGGATCGTACACACATTCGTACTATCTTTTTCAACCTTTTCCTTTATTGATATTCCATTGTTTGATATATTGAAATATAATAATTAAGTCTATCAATACTTTAAACTCAGTTAGGATATAATCATTTTTACATTTGGGTTTCCATTTTGTACGATTTTAACCTAACAGCACTGAGAAATAAAGAAATACCAATCACAAACATAACAACGCCCAAAGGCAAACAAATGCAACGCGAAAATATAGGATACGTTCGTTTCGATGTAAGCGCAGTCGTTTTATACGTTGACTGTTATTTTTGCAGAGGAATGGATGCTTTCCTTTAGTCATTTTTTTTTTTTAGAAACAGTTTACCATAATATACTTTACACTGGTAAAAGGAAGTGTCAGCTAACCATGTTTAAGTAATCGGTGATTATGAATGGTGCACAGAAATTATATCTTAACCACGGTTACTGTTTAACCGTCGTTTCGTAACCTATGATTAATGCGTTTTAACAGAGATTGATGCACTTCGTTATAAGTGTTCTGCAACATGTCTTAACTGCACTTTTAATCTGTGTCAAACACAGAGGGGGGCGCAAGGGTGGGGTACATGTTATTGTACTGTGTTTTGTTAGCGTGGGATGCATGTTCTATTGTGCTTTGTTAGTATTAGTATTTATTTATTTAACCTGGTAGAGATAAGGCCGTCAGGCTACAATTGTGTATAAAAAGGGCGTAACATAAGTAAGGCGTGTTTTCTAAAGTACGTACATTCAAAAGACCCATACACTGGATTTAAGAGTAACGTCTTTGTTGGTATTATGTATGTGTAGGCTAATGTTGTATAAATCCATATCTATCTGAATCTATTTTTCTACTTTCCTGCTATATATTTTCTGTTAGATTATTACTGTGTAAAATTGTTTTTGAGCCTCCCACTAGTTATAGGCCTACGTACTTCTATTTATAGAATTATAAGACCGTAGCTTTGCTTATCTTTAGTAATGTTATGGGAATTTCCTCTTTAGACAATGTCACCATCATTAGCTGGGAACTGAGCACCGTCACGAAACACATTCTTATCCGCCTTCCTTTCATTGGCAATACAACACGGCACAGCCCCACAATAAGCGTTGTTATTACAAAACACCGCTAATAATACGCGGTCTTGGAAATCCGGCCGATAACGAAGTGCCTCTTTCTCGTGTCAATGACACGATCTTTATGTAGTATCTGTAATAAATTAGTATACGACCTCCACGCTGTGATTCATGCAGACACAGGCAGATCAGCTACGAAGTACATGTTTTATACCGACCTTACTACCCTCTATATCGGAGCTTGTTTTAATTATTTTTAATTGTTTTACTTCACGACGCTCGCAACTGTCGAGGTTGTATCAGCATCACCGGAGTGTCGGAATTTTGTCCCGTAGGAATCCTTTTACATGCCCGTAAATCTACTGACATAAGCCTGTCGCATTTAAGCACACTTAAATGCCATCGACCTGGGCCGGGATCGAACCCGCAACCTCGGGCACAGAAGGCCAGCACTCTACCGACTGCGCCAACCAGTCCGGCGTCGGAGCTTGTTCCCTTTCATACACTTCGTACAATTACATTTTTGCGAGATGTAATGAATACGAAATACAATGGAAGCTCTAAGTTCGACAGAAATCAAGTTCGACTTCCTATAGTTCGACTGCTTACGTAGAAGAATTAGACACGCCCCTATATGGGCACTAAGAAATGGGTTTGCCATTTGAATGGGAACTGGTTCTGTGTCTGTCTTGTAGTGATACTTTTGTTAAAGGAAAACAGAATATTTTATTGATTAGAACATCCATATTGATCACTGATTTTAAATTAATGAACTCTTCTTTTTCTATTTGAGAATTGTGCCGTTTGTGAGACGGCACTGTCGAAACCCACTGTGGTACTAGAAGCGCATACACAAGCCTCGGGGCGGGCAGGAAATGCAAGTACAGTACTGTATTCGTTGATGGATAACCAATAAGAATTTGTATTCATTTCACCTGCCACACCCACTACCCTTATTGGACTGAACTTTCAATTCTGTTTTGTCGAACTTAGGAGTGTCCACTGTAAGATGCAACATAATGTGCAGTTCCATGAATTGCTATTAGTAGTAGTATTTTAAAATATAGATTCCTTTAAAATATTCCTAATTTTTCTGAGTCTATATTAAAGGAATGATTCCATTACGTGGTGTCAATCTATGGCAAGTGTCCTACGTCTGTAGGTTGCTCCCGAAGGACACTATAGTCTATCAAGGATTTTATCTCATTCAACCGGGTTTGAATTCGTGAACTCCGGATCCAGCGGCCAACATAGTGATCACTAAACATATCTAGGATTACGAATCCTTATATATTCGTATAAGTTTATTGTTTTACTTTGCACTTTTACTCTCCCACGATTATATTACCATTATATGTGTGACATATATAGAGCCTTCAAATAGACGTTCATCCGTGAATATGTGGCCGCGCGTAGCGACTAGATGCACGCTGTTTGGCGGCAGAGTACGATATTTATAACCTCTTACGTCAAACGCATAGATTCCTAATGGAAATTACATTAATTATCTCCCTGTGCCATAGAAGATTTTGGGAATTATGTCCTTGTGCCGCAACAAATCTCGCACACCTTTTAAGAAAATTTGCATTAACCCGTAAAAGTTTGAAAGAATTGAAAGACAATATAGGCTAAAAGGGAAATTGCACCAATTTGAGAGGAATTAATGCGTGTTAATGAAAATTTTCTTAAAAGTTTGAGAGATGTATAGCGGCACAAGGACATCATTTCCAACATCTTCTATGACAAAGGTAGGTGGTTATTGTAATTTTCATGAGCAATCTATGCGCTTGACTTACGAGGCTATGAATATCTGACGCTGCCGGCAAACAGCGTGCTTCCAGCCGCTACGCGCAGCCGCGCATTCACGGATAAACATTAACTTGAAGGCTCTGTACAAGGAATTTTTGTAGTGTGTAATTCAATGAAATAACCAAAAAATAATAAAAAATGAAATATGACTGATAAATACACTGTGTGTGTATATATGATTATTTTACACTAATATTCAATATGTGTATTTTATTTCTTTGTTTACCTTACTTATTCTGGTAGCAAAACACAGCCAACATTTCAAGGTTCTCTGTTGTCATAATTAATGTTATCTGCCATGATGAAAATGATTATTTAAAACCACATGAAGGTACCGGGCAAAATTTTAGTGTAAATATTTTAATTTCGTAAGAACCAGGTTTAAGCAAGCCGCACGTTCAGCACAAGTCGTTCTTTACATTGACCACAGTGCTGTAACCAAGGTTTTTCGAAAGCAACATGTCTAGCTTTATCTTCACAGTCTCATCAGTGGACCTTTGTGTGTATAAGCCTACGTATAAAATTGGCAGTAAAAAAAAAAACTAAAGATTTTATAAGTATACGTTGTATAATATTTATTTATATTTGGCATAGGATGATGATGTCATAAAAACTGAATTTTGTTCATTTAGTTTTTAAATGTTTTAATGTAGAATTTCAGTGGTTTATCACGGGTAGTTTGGGAAATTTTCGAATCGAAACAGTGCCAGTGTAACATTTTTAAGAAATTGAGAAAATTGTCTTAATCCAGTGATTAAATACCTGCAGAGAAAATGTTTAATGACCAGTGAAATCCATCAAGTTAAAGTATGTATATGTACTGTACCATGTTTAAAAAACCTCGCTTACAATAAACAACTCCATTATTTATTATAAAATCATCAATGTTTGCTTGACACCGGAAGTAGGGCTGACACGTGTACTTCCCTTGCTCTCAAGGAGTTTCCACTTTTTTCTAACATATAGTATATTATCCTTTGCGAAGAGCATACAAGACTGAGGTTACAGTCATCCTTAAAAAGTAGAAACGTCATATTGCTTAAAAACCAATATATCCATAGTGAATTATATGCATTTTTGAGACTCTTCGAAGATAAAACTGGAGATTGTTGCGGAAGCTCATCGTCTGTTTATTAATATCTAGAGTTGTTGATTATAGGCGAAGACTTTTTAAACTATAATTATGACATATACTGAGAAAAGGCTCCTTCATAACAACTGGTGAAGAAATGGTGTCGTAATTGTGGATAACAAGCCAACACTCTAAAGTGTTGCAAAGGTTGAAGATCGACCAGAGACTGTGTGTATTCAAGAAAATGTTGACCATGTGAATGATTTAATTATGGGAGACCATCGATTCACCACTGCATATATTACTGAAATAACAGATTTCCATAAGGCTATTTTAAATTATTTGGATTTCTACAAGAGGAGTGTCAAGAACGTTGATTCCCAAAAATAAAGTGTGCCAAAACATTTTGCTCTCAAACAAATTTGGCTTTATTCACAAGGGTTCCAGAAACACTTTTTAATTCTTTTATAACAGAAGGCGAATCATGTTGGCGCCATTGAGGTTTTCCTCTATCTCGCAAGGTTTGGGTACATACCTCAGCAGGAAAATTTATGGCCATTTTAAATTTAAATTATGGTTTATTTAACGACGCTTGCAACTGCAGAGGTTATATCAGCGTCTCGCTGGAGTTCTTTTACTTACCAGTAAATCTACTGACATCAGCCTACTGCATTTAAACACACTTAAATGCCATCGACTTCGGCCGGGATCGAACCCGCAACCTCGAGCATAGAAGGCCAGCGCCATAACTACGCTACCGAGGACGACGCCATTTGAATGCTAATTTCAAATTTTAATGGTTGACTATTTGAATAGGGGTCACACTACACGCATTAATATCTATGGTGCTGGGTAAAAAAAAAAAAAAAAAATAGGCGCAAGTCAGAAAAGGAAGGTTTTGAGTTATGACCGCCATGTGAAACAAAAAAAGTACTTTTTCATATCTATATTAATAATAAATCTGTAGCCGAAATTTTTCTGGTAATTTTAGATTTTCCAAAATTAATTGGTCCTAACATACATAATTAACCACCCTGAAATCGAAAATCGCTTTTTTGAAATTTTTGTTTGTATCTCTGTCTGTCTGTCTGTCTGTCTGTCTGTATGTTTGTTACCTTTTCACGCGATAATGGCTGAACGGATTTCGATGAAAATTGGAATATAAAGTAAGCTCGTTGTAACTTAGATTTTAGGCTATATGGCATTCAAAATACATTATTTAAAAGGGGGGTTATAAGGGGGCCTGAATTAAATAAATCGAAATATCTCGCTTATTATTGATTTTTGTGAAAAATGTTACATAACAAACGTTTCTTTAAAAATAATTTGCGATAAGTTTTATTCCTTGAAAAATTTTGATAGGACTGATATTTAATGAGATAAATGAGTTTTAAAATTAAAATAACTGCCATCTAAGGCGGTGTATTGAAATAAAAAACAAATGACTTCGTCTATAAGGGGCCTTGGACACAACAATCGAAAGCTATGAAATATAGCCTACAGAGAATGGTTCTGTGTTTTTATGAAGTAATATCGGAAGCTATATTAACCGATTATTATTTCATCATTGGAAAGCGTAGTTTCTCTGGATGGACATAATGCTATAATGTTATTACAGTAACTTGTGAGTGAATTGAAGACAGTTAAGATTAAAATAGCTTCTTATGCACAGAAAACTTGATAGGTTATTCTGTATATTCATTTCCTGTATTTCTTAAAATAATGTTTATGAACATATTCATTTTTATCTCAGAGAATTAACGAACAACGAGAGTGTATTGATTTTGTATGCAGTAATAGTACGTTAGCTTAGCAATGCATTATTTTATAATTCAAATTTTAACTATGCTCAATTTAATCGTGTTAAAATACATAAAATATATATGCAATAAATGCAATGCAAAAACATTGGGTAATGAGCCAAGCAGATTATGTTGCGCTGTTGTAAAAGTTGTTCCTCCTGAGATTCAAGAGCTCCCACAACAAATTAAAAACTTTCTAATTCGAGTACATCCGTTATCAACACACTTTTTACATAATATAATATAATATAATATAATATAATATAATATAAACATAATAATAAATTTGTAGCCAAAATTTTTCTGTTAATTTTCGCTTTTCCAAAAATAATTGGTAATAACAATTAAGAAACATGTTAAAAGAATTGTCATTGCACCAAATGAGTGGTCTCTGGATCAAAATGATCGCATTTTAATATTTTAAATACAATTTAAATTATGTTACATATTAAACGATTTATCCTTCTATCAAACACGAATGTTCCCTGGATCAAATGTTCTATTTTAATTATGTAATTACTTTATATTTATTTCTAACGGGTGCAGCGGAGCGCACGGGTACGGCTAGTATAGTATAAAGGAATATGTCTATCCTCTTCCATAATGATGTAGAGCGTAGTGTGCCGAACATGTTAGCAAAAATGGAAAATATCGAGCTTATTACTGTCACTAAATATTTCTTAAAAATGTAAATGAGTCCAACAAAAATTAAAGCTGCTGCACTGCGGGAATCCGCTGCAGCGTTTTCGACTGTTCAGAAATGGACGATACTATTTAAACATGGTCGAGAGGGTATAGAAGACGATCCCCGCAGTGAATGTCCAGTAACAGCAACAAGTGAAGAAATAGTAGAAAAAATGCAAGATATGATGTTGAATGATCATCGACTGAAAGTGCGGGAAATTTACGAGGTTATACATTTCTCAACTGGACGGGTGCGCTACATCTTAGTCAATGTCTTGGTCATGTCCAAGGTCGCCGCAATGTGGGTTACACGTTTGTTAGTATCGGAACAAAAGCACGTTCCATGTCAAATTTCGAGGGATCATCTGGCTCGATTTGAGAAAAATACACCCTATTTTCGAGGCGATTTGTGACCACTAATGAAACCTGGATCCACTGCTACATACCAGAGACAAAACAGCAGTTGAAACAATGAAAGCACAATGATTCTCCGCCTCCAAAGAAGGCAAAACTGTTCAAACGCCTGGGAAGTCATGGCGTCCGTGTTCTGGGATTCTAAAGGGATAATCATAATTGAGTGTGTAGCAAAGGGGAGAGCAATAACCGGAGAATATTATTAAAATCTCATGCAGTAACTAAAAGGGAAAATTCACAAGAAGAGTTTGGGTATGGCCAAGAAGAAATTTTGTTGTTTCATCACGACAATGCATCAGCTCACACGTACGCAATCGCGATTGCTAAACCCGTACTAACCAGATCTCGCACTCTCAGACTTCTTTCTTTTCCCAAAGCTCAAAAACTCAATTGGCTGGAAAGAAATTGTCGACAAAAAAGATGCAGTAGAAGGCTTTTTTGCAGACCTCTAGGAATGTTTGTATAAGAATAGTATGGTAACATTTCAGCACCGGTGGACCAAGTGTGTGATTCTCAGGGCGATTTATGTTGAGAAATAAATATTGTTTCGGAATAATCCTAGTTTAATTTCTATATCAGGGTATGAATTTGTGAAATAACATGTTAAACATATTATATACAAATTCTCTGATCTTATCCCTAGTGACTTTTTTTTTATGGAAACTCAACATCTTAGAGACAAAACGTTTGAGAAAGATGACTTTATTATGATGGTTGTGGAAGATTTATTCGTAGACTATAATAGGGAATTTAAAAAAAATGAGGCGCTGAGTTCAAAAACAAGAATTTTAATCAATTTTGTGGTATCTGAGTTCCCATATTATATAAGCGACCTTTCATCGTTAAATGTAAAAATGGAAGTTGCAAGTGTGTGGAACATTGTAGTATTCTAGTCTTATATTTAAAAATGGAACTTGTCAAATGAATATTCTTTTCCTTACAAAGTGTTTCACGCCCTTCGAGACTTAATGTTAAACAAAATGACTCACCATCACAAGATTCTAGGAATGAGTGCCAGTGAATTGAATAATATGTTACAGAGGTGTCAACTTGTTTATGAGCATAATTTTGTGCTGTAACGTTTATATAAATATTCTAATATAATACATTAACATTTTAAATTTATTTTCTTTTGTTATTAAAGTCTCTCTCTCTTTAGATCAAAAGAGAACATATCAGCAGATTTCAAACCTATTTTTCTATATGCTCCGTTTGCTAACGAAATTAACTTCTTTTGAGACAAATAGATATGGCCACGTGCAAGATGACAATACCAAAACCAAAGGGTTAAAGAAGGAGAATGCAGTTTGGAGAAATTTGTTATGTTTTTCTCAAAATGACCTCTGCATGATTACTCTCATTTTCATCTCAGTGCCTCAAAGACCGCCTCCGTGGTCTGTTGGCCAGCATTCTAGGTTCCAGGCTTTCAGTTCTGGAGGTCCCGGGTTCGATTCCCTGGCTCTGCTCCCCGTGTATTTTTCTTGAAATAGAGAAATTGCCCGCATTTCTAGAGTCTGGAAATTTGTGTGATTATGAGTGTGCCGGGTTAATATTAATTACCCAATCATCAAAAAATATAAAATACAATACATCAGGACTGTCGCTGAGCAGTAACCTGAATACAAGTTTCATCGTCACATTGTTGACAAGTAACTCCATCAGGTAGCACAACCACAAAGCACTAATAGATGCTATAGCTTTAACAACGGAAAAAAAGTGACTCAATAGTAACAGTGGTAAAAGGTAGGTTGGAGAACTTTCTTACAGTTCAAAGGGATTGTGTTAAATTGTCAGTTTCTTTGTGAGCTACTACAGATATTGTTCACGTTGTATGAAGATTCTAATCTAGAATCTTTTATGCTGGTGGTACTGGCCCAATGATGGGGATAAGAGCTCCAACTCGTGCTTTGTCTAACAACATAAAGACGCCAGCGTTTCAAAAAGTGGTGTATAGGCCTATTATATCGCAATATACTCTTTACACCGTACAAATTGGTATGGATTTTATTGAATATCGGGCTTCCCGCTCGCAACGCGCTTTGAGAGATAATAGTAGACTTTCCAACATTACTCGTTATTGATTTTTTAATATAAATTCAGACACCATTGGCATTAGTCACGTGCTCTTATCTTCTTTTCGAACAGAACAATTTATTTTTTATATTCGTGAGGAAGAGTGGAAGCATCTCAGTTGCCCTATTTAGTTACTTATCAAATATAAAATTCTGAGTATGTAAGGTAGTCCACCATTTTAATTAATTCTCAACTTATTACTTACATCGTAATTATATTTTATTTTTACTATTTAACTAATTTTTGACTGGAAATGAAATGTACTAATTATATTAATTGAAATATCTCCCTCATCCGCTCTGTACAAACAAAATCCATCCACGTTCGCTTTCAATGTAATAAATGTGCAACTGAAGGCGCATCGACACCAGCAGGGGACTACTGCTCTAATATTAAATTAATAACGACTCTGATATTGCAAACAATTGAGTAACGATACGAGTTTTCCATTTACGTGCGTATACAGACGGAAATATTATTAATCAACGCCACAAAACCATAACACTGTAAGCTGTATCTGTATGAAAAAGAGAGATACGAAAATTTAATTATGTACGCAGCAACGGCAACAGGCATGGAATTGTGAGAGTCATGATATTATATTCACTGAAGATAATATTATTATTACTATTCTTACTTCCATATAGAAAAATACATATTTATTTATATTTTATCCCGCGGTTATATTATAATATGTTTAAAAATAAATACAAATGGTAATGGCTAATGATATTTAGTTGAAACATTTAATATTGTTACAAGTTCTATTGTCAACACAGTGATCTGACATATTTATTTTTTAAAACCGAATTAGATCTGACACAATGTCAGATTTTATCATTTGCTATTCCGTAAACCTATTTCGTTATTATAACATAGCCTATATTATAAGTAGCCCACTACAAATTTTAGTGCACAAACATGTTCAATTATTACACATAATAAAATGTCGCATTATAAATAAAATTAAGTAAATTGCTTATAAAAATAAATAAGCTTAATAATTCTCATTAGGATTTGAGTTGATTAAATATCAGTATAGTAGTAGTTTTTTATTTTTGCCTGGCACAGTTAAGGCCATAAGGCCTACTCTTCCACTCAATCAGTTTCAATAATACACATGAAATACAAAGTTAATTGATAGATTACAAAACAACACAAAAGAAGATACCTTAGAAATTACATAAAATATAGTAGAAAATTATAATTAGTCAAGATCAGTTACATAATATAAGGAGAATATATAATAAAGTAGAAAATTGCATATAATTAAAATCAGTTGAAAAGTAAAATCGTACTATATGGCATACAGATACAAATGATTAAGTAATATATCACGATAATAAAAACGGGGGAAAAAAGAAGAGAGAGGAGAAATAAATAACTTGATCGTTAAGACTATTTAGAGATTTCCACAAGAGTCTAGTTCTGTTCAATAAAAAAATTTCTAAGTAGAGTGTACTAAAAAAAGATTTTAGACTCCGACTGCTCCTATTTCCTGTGACAAGGAATTCCAGGAACGAGCTGTGTGTATTGTGAAGGAAGCAGAGTAGACAGAAGTTTGATGATATGGAATTGATAGAGGAAGGTTATGTTGTGAACGTGTATCATTGTTGTGGTGGGATGCTAAAAGTGTGAAGTGAGGAACTAGGTAAATAGGTATGGAATTATTTAAAATCTGATACAGCAAACAGAGTAAATGAACTGAACATCTCTCTCGTAAACGAAGCCAAGATAATTGTAAGAAATGCTCGGAGACACGATCATAGCGACGGTTGTTAAAAATGAATCTGACACAAGCATTATGAACACGCTGAAGCCTCAATGACAATTCAACACAATATACGTCATGTAGGTTAGATCACAGTGGCTACGGGCTGGTTAGGACAACCTTTCGCACGTTGGACATACTGAGGCCTATTGTGCACCCCGAATTGTATGGGATGAATGAGTATGAGGGTATACCAGCCCACCGGACACATGTGACCCCTCACTCGCTCACCCAATGGGAGGCCTCCTATCCTCCCCCGCTCTAAGTTCATATCGCCAAGGTGACCAAGCATCACAGTATCCATTCCAACAGCCCTTCCAAGGTGTTGAAGCGCCCTTGGAAGTGCTCTTATGGAATGAATCCTGGCAGAGATATTGCGGAAGACTAGAAACCCAGAGGATGCCCCTCCCGTAAGCGTACCAAGACATGCGTCTTGACCTGAATATGTCTATTGAATGAGATGAGAAAGATGAATGATATGATATAAAATCTAAATTCTTTTTCTACATGAGAGGAGAAAGGACCGTGGCAATGAAAATTCCAACCCGGCATTTGCCTACATAACTGTAAAAAAACCACAAAAAATCACAGTCAGATTGGTCGGCCCGGGAACCGAAAAAAAGACCTCCCGAATGCGAGTCCCATGCGATACGTATGAGCCAAGTCGCTCGGTATTACGTCATGTAAATTACTAAGTTTTAAATTAGGCATTATTTAACGTTATACATAGGCCCTAAAGAGACAGCAAGTTGTTTGATAAATTGTGGACATTTTTATTAAAAGGCTTAAAATTTTCATATGTTAATACCTTTTCACTTATTTATCACAACGAGATTGATTGTACATAGCACTCTTTATATTTCCTTACAGTATCTTTTCTGTACAAAAATTACATTAGGTAACAATATTTAACAAAGTTTTGGTTTATCTTATATTTTATGTTCATTACTTCATTTTGATTAATGGGGCAAAAACACATTAATTAACTTACTAAATTTGCATTAGGTGGTGTAGTAAATATAAAATAACCTAAAACTTTACCACAGAGTAATAATTAACCAAAAGCACGGTCGTTAAATTTACATTATATTTATTACATTTCGTCCGTGCATGGAAGTAATTTTTGCACGATAATATGATTTTCTTCATTACAGCAAACGGCCGCTACGATTGGAAGTTGATTTTACTGAATTCAGAGTTGCCAAAATAGATATGTTGAAATATTACATAAACTGTTCTAGAGTTGTAATGAAAACCATTGCCTTCTAAATATGCTACAATCCTACAATGTATGTAAAATTCATACGCAAAAGGCAGTGTTAATTAATATACATTATACGAAACAAATCATTGCTTTTAAAATTTACTGAACTTTATTGCAACAATTCAAACTTCACTTAAAATAACAGAAAGAAAAATCATTCCAATTGAACACGAAACATTACAAGTACGTGAATCATTTTTACTACGTCACATTGAACTTGATGGTGAAGTTTGTATGTTAGCCAGACTGCTAACATCAGTCAGCTGTTCATAGGGTAACGCATGTAGAGTAGAGCGTTTCGTTTAGGCACAGTGAAAACGAAAGCAAAGTGTTGGTAACGTGTGGGGGGGGGGAGGACGAACCGTACGATAAACACGAGGGATGCACAAGGTTTTAGTTACCACATTTAGGCCTATGGCGGAGCATTAATTGAAATTATATTTTCCAAAAACACACAAAACATAAGAACACAAATTACATAACGTTATCATCAGGCTTCGAGACTTTGGACCCGATACAATAAGTTTACTGTGCATGCACTATAGGTTGTTGGCTCTTGCAGGTAGATAGAGATGTGTTGAGGTAACAACGTTGCTGTTTAGAATAGAGTACGGTAGAATGGGGAAACACAATATGTACATTTTGAAAGTAAATATACATTACACAATGCTAATGTCGAAAGAATGTGAAAAGCATTTATTCTCCTGTCTTTTATAAGCATTTGTCTTTAATTATACACAGTGTTAATGGTGGAAATAAGCATGTAGCAATTTTATTTTTTTCATTTATCCTATTGGTTGTCTTTAGGAAGTGCAGTTACAGTACCGAATTGGAATGTACCTACTACAAGATACATTCTCAGTGTCTCAAACGTAAATCTTTTTCGGTTATCTGCCAAAGTTTGTACAGTAGAAAGCTGCGCTCTACGTCGCATGACGTGATAGGAGCAAAACGAAAAAACCTAACATCATTGCAGTCTCTAAGAGACAGTCCTTTATTCTCGGGTGACTCTATGTCCACTAATTTGCTGTTTGTGTTACACAATGTTTCATATCCGTTATTTTTACATAAAATTGATTTCCACTTCCGTTTTACACGTTCAGTAACCGGTGTACTTGATGTTTCATTAATTCTCTGCATCATTTTCTAAATTAATTTGAGAGCTTCCGGCATCTCTTGCTCTGACTTCTCTAACCGTGTAATACTTTCAGACACAGTTTGTATGAAAACCAAATTATTCATCAGAACCTTTAAATCCAGAGCGTTTTCCTTTACGTATTTGTTGGCATTCATTCTACAGTACCCCCACCCACGGTACGCTTTACCACTATACTCAGTACGCCGTTATGCGGATTTCCCACTGAACTGCTCTATTGGGTCCGAAGTCTCGAAGCCTGGTTATCATATACACACTTTAACAAACAAAGAAGCAATTTGTAACGTTGAAATAATTCGATATAACAAATTCAAATTTTATTACTTATATGATGTTGCTTTCAAGCAGCATTTTTACTGTCATGAATTTCATTCTCGGTATGACTAACATAATATCACCGTCTTCTGTGGCCCAATTAACAAAGCTACAGTATATTGATCTGAAGTGACAAGACTATTTCCTAAACACAATTATGCCTTCTCAAAGTTCAATTTATTAAGGTACAGTGCAGATCATTTCGGCCACAGAAGACGGTGATATTATGTTAGTCATAGAGAGAATGAAATACATGACCGTAAAAAATGCTGTTTGAAGGCAACGTCATATAAGTAGTAAAATTTGATTTGTTATATTGAATTATTTCAACATTACAATTGTTTGTTGTTAAAATGTGTATATGATAACGTTATGCAATTTGTGTTCTTTTGTTCTGAGTATTTTTGAAAAATAGAATTTCAATTAATGCTTCGCCATATATGTTGTCACTAAAACCTTGTGCATCCCTCGTGTTTATCGTACGGCTCGTCCTCCCCCGACACGTTACCTGCACTTTGTTTACATTTTCACTGTGCTTAAATGAGACGCTCTACTGTACTGTATATCAAGATTAAAATACCATGGATGAGAATCAATTCCAAAAACTCTTAAGTTACTTTCATTTATACCATCGTCGCAAGCTCGAAGAAACAACGCAATTGGTGCTACATCAACAATGTCATTACTTTCGTCAAATGCTATTGAAAAGCATTAAAACGATGAAGATATTTCTCGTAGTTCATGTATGTCCTCAGCTATTTCAGCTATTCTTTGAGCTACTGTGTTTCTTAACAACGACATTTCTTGTGACACTTTCACATTTTATGGATACACGTTTTCCGCCGCTTTTATCATTATATTACTTAACCATTGAGTCTTCCCTAAAAGGTGTAAAATATTCTACCAGCAAACAGTTTATTTCATAACTATATTTCACTGATGAATCACTGTTTGTATTCATTTTTATAAATACATTTTGCTATCTTTGGAATTTATTTTTGATTTTCTTTAGTTTCTTCTTTTAATTTACCCTCAATGCAGGAAATAGTTTCTTTATAAGTTTTATCATAGTGTCGATGAACATTATACTCTTTGGCAACAAAGGCCTATATGCATATTAAATAACACATACAATTTTACCTTTCTCCCTCTGTGCAAAAATAACCGAGCTCCCATCCTGTCTCCCTTCATCAACAATCTTTCTTTTCCTGGATGGCTTGGAAAGCGACATCACGCCATAATTACTTCAATATGACTCAAAATCCAATGAGTTTATTAAACTGTTACTTAACTACTTTATAAGTTACCATTCGATATGAAAGGCGCAATAGAATTATCCTTTAGTATGTGAAACATTAACTTATATAAAGCAATAAAACAGATTAGAACTCGCTAGAATGTTATATATCGAGAAATTAAGTGTAGTTAACATGCCGGAAAACAGATGTTTCTCCTGCCTGGGTAGTCAATCTTAAATATTTGTCTTAAGTAGCAAGTGTTGTTTCGGATAGGTGGTAGGCATATCGACAACCTCCACAGCTAATTCGACAGACCGAATGTTTTTTTTTTTTTTGCGCAATAAAATACAAAATTAAATTGTGGTTATGTTTTTCCATGGAAGCGGGACGGGCCGCAAAGTAACACGCAGAAGCCACATGCCAGTTTGACACACGTGATATAGAACCTCACTGCTTCTAATCAGAGATTGTTAAAATGACCAGCTTACAGGTCGTGTTTATTGTAACTGTCTCATTTTTTGCAATGAAGTTAAAATATTTCTTTTGCAACTGCACACGAATACTCCGAACGTATTTCATCATTTGTTAAATGAATTTGTAATTTTTTTTTATGAGTGAGGCGACATTAGGCCTATATAAGAAACCGTCAAAGATTCTGGCAATTGAAAAAATAGAAGGAATGCATTAATATGAGATTAAAGTAATAGAATGAAATGTACGTTTAATAAATAAATATAGTTAGTAAATAAAATTATTTAAAAGCTGTCTTACACGATTAATTGGTTTGGCTTGAAGAAATTAACATACGACAGGTTATGCCTATTATTAGAGTTCGAATAATTATAGTGCATTAAGTTGAGAAATGAGAATGTAAATTTCTAAAGAAACATTCTGATATACTATTTAAGTAAATATCTAGCAGTGAAATAAAATTGATTACAATTGTTTTGACTTCATAGTAACGATTATAATGTTACTATATTCAATTGATGGGATAATGCTTTTTGAGATGGTGACCATAAGAACGATAAAATAGGGAACACGCCAGAAATAATTTATTTTCACAACTAAAGTGTGTGTATATATGTTTTACTTTAAATTAGTATGAATATGGGAAGTCTAATTTTTATCTCTATTCTATTATTTTTTAATTGAAACTGAAATTTGATTTTTTTGTGTAACAGAACGGATTTCCAAATGGGCAAGTCTTCCTGTCGAAAGTAGCAAAGGCATTTTCTTTCCTTTAAATTATATTCTATTCCTTCAAGTTAAATTTATCCATAATATAAATCAAATGTGACAGTTACTAAATGCTGTGCTTTTTATACTATCCTTGCAGTTTAGCAACAGTTTCATTTATAATATACTTCAATAAAAATCACATCAAGGAACAACATACTACTATAGAAAAGTATTAAAATAGTTAAAACAGACATTTAAATAATGTACTTATTCGTACAGCGAATATTTTCTAAGTCCACTTTAGATAACAGTGATGTTACATGATACAGGCGCTTACAGACACAGTTTTACAATTAAGACGTTTAAGCAGAAATTATTAAGTTCTTCACATCTGCGTCTCTTGAGCAGCGGTAGTGTGTTCACTTAATGATTCGAAGTTGTAAATTCGAGCCTTGTTCAAGTTATTTTTATTTTTTGTCGTTCTTCAGCGATATAAATAATATTCAAGTTATCATTTATATTTTGTTATCGTTCTTTAATGATATAAATAATATTCAAGTTATCACTTATACTCTGTTCCCGTTCTTTAGCGTTATAAATAATATTTAAGTTATTTAATTTTGTTATCCTTCGTTAGCGACATAAATAATATTCAAGTTGTATTGTTATCGTTCTTCGGCGATATAAATAATATTCAAGTTATCACTTTAGTCTGTTCTCGTTCTTTAGCGATATAAGTAATATAAATTTAAAGTTAAATTTGAAACAATACAGTTGCATAATACTAGTTTATGATTTATTATTACATTATACTATTCAGTAACACAATAAAATGAAAAGGACTAACGAGGATTTCAACCGAGACGTTGACATCTAAATTCCGACGTTCTTCCGACCGAGACGCTGGGTCACAAGTAAAAAAACATATGCGGAAAAATTGGCCCAATCCCCCTCCAAGACGTCGTGATTATTTGTGAAAGCTCGTCCAGAAGCCTGGGATGCCGTGGCTGAGAAATGAAAAGACTAGCCGATTCCATTCCCTCTCGACAGCAAGGTGTGATCGAGATCGAAGGAAGATGGACTAAATAATGAATCGTGGCTTTTTGTTTTTTGAACTTTTAATTGTTTGACTTTTCTAAGGCAGACGCCAGTAAGTTTGTTTTGTTTACGCCACAAAAGGTAATTTTGTTGAGAATATAATCTTTCTTTCTTTCTTTCTTTCTTTCTTTCTTTCTTTCTTTCTTTCTTTCTTTCTTTCTTTCTTTCTTTCCATTTGCAGCCATAATGTCATAATAAATAATGATAAAATCATGGCATAATACACTCATGAACCTGATGTTAATTACCAGCCCGAAACGCTACCGTTACGCTATAACAATAATTTATAGAGAGAACACTTTAATTATAACTGTAGATATCAGGCATCGTGGTTCAACAACATGTGTCATCGCCTGTCTCCGAAGGGAACTTAGTTTGTAGAGATCCGCCACTTTTTCTTTTGACAGCTGTACATTGCAATTGTTAAGATGGAGTGTCTAGAGCGTCCAGGATGTCATAGTACAACAATCATATTGTGTAATACGGCATTGTAGTAACATTTACTTTACCATTCGAAGTATAAGATCAGAGAACCAAACCCACGCCCGAACGCAGCTCCGGATCAGGAGACAAACTCGTCTACGTCGAGCTAAGTTGCCTTTGAAACGTGTAACGTTGCTTTCTGTGGCCATAAAAACTTGACTGAAAGCCTTATTCAGTTGTTACTCATAGAGGACTTGAAAATTAATTGACACTGACATCTGTATGCATACAACAATAAGAAAGTTGCTTGACGTCTTACACTTTATAC
Source organism: Periplaneta americana (assembly GCF_040183065.1). NCBI lineage: Eukaryota > Metazoa > Arthropoda > Insecta > Blattodea > Blattidae > Periplaneta > Periplaneta americana. The sequence goes on along the minus strand of NC_091117.1, from coordinate 120,546,470 downwards.
CAGTATAATTAATCCGTTTAGAACTTCCCTAAGATAGTGCATTAGCAGGATAGCCTATTTTAAGTTTAAAATAAAGTTGGAGAAATTACGATATAAATTACCTAGCCCATGTCAAAATATTAAATTTGAATGGGATTGTTATGTTATGTATTTTATAATTCCGATGATGATCCTGAAACAACACATATTATGCAGTTATCAGCATGTTCTGCCTCCGCCAATCGCGGCTACAGTTCATGTTACTCTGCAACAGTTGCAATATAACTTAATTAATTAACATAATTTGCCACTAATGATAACGCAGATTTTAGTAATGACTTCAAATGAAACTATTGCAGGCAGATACACAGGCATAGCTATTTTCGTTACAATATATTTGTCATGACTAGGCTTGTAATGCTGGGGATCGATTACACAAGTTGGCTGCAGCATGGTACATAGGCCGGGGACGTGAGCTAGTACGAGGACATTGACTTGGTTCTGCGATCGATTACGCGAATAACAAGGTGCACATAAGGAAATTTGGACAGCTCTAAAAGTAAATATAAGCTACATAACATTACAAAGCTATATTTTCAAGTATCTTTCGTTATGTGCAGAAGAATTATCATAGAATTATTCGTGGGTTTGAGTTTCCTCCTTTTTTTCCCTTGTGCTACAATGTTTCTGTATATAATATCGTTTGTCGCCTCATATGTTTGTATTACATAATTTACATGTAATGTTGTTCCCGTCATTCACTTCAAAACATTCACCAAATTCCGCTGCAAAAATATGCGCCTGAGAATCTTTAACCTTCGGCATTATTATTCAGCAGGTACACTGTTTACGTATGCTAGAGTACTGACTGGTGAACGTATAGTCAACTTGAAACCACCGTAACGCACCCTATCGGTCGTCAACATTACAACCCCAATCATGACTAACTTATATAAGATACAGAAGCTGTAAGTTAATATTATCAGTTTAATAATAATAATAATAATAATAATAATAATAATAATAATAATAATAATATAATAATAATAATTTCAATGCAAACCTGCGCAAGAACTCGATATTATTTCTTTTTCCTAATTGCGGATATACTTGACTGTTCGTCATTCACCCATATGACCAATTTACCGAGAGAACAATTGCCCTTAGTGCGCCATAAGAGAGTAGTCCACTCTACATCAACGATGAAATGAGATGATAATGGAGATTTTTCAGGGTGCCACAGTGGAAGCTGAGATCCAGAGAAAACCCCAGTGTATCTCAACATTATAGGCGTTCATGTTACGCAATAATTTAATTCTAAAACGCGATATCAATTATATAAATGAATCTAATTTATTCCCTTGTATTATAATCGAAAGAACTTAAATAAATGAAATTATTGATGATATGCTCAAATATAAATATAAAATATTACTTGTTCCATTACACACAAAATATACCTACTCGTGTATTTTATAATTCCAAAAAGTAAGATTTTGACTTCAACTGCAATTTGCATAAAGGGTTGTTTACGATCTCTGGAAACGAATTTTGAATGCCGTTATGTGCGTCAGGAGTCACACGACAATTGAACTTTGGTGAGAGGTGACATACCAGTAGTGAGTGATTTCTTAGAGTGCACAATGTCTCAAAGCAGCAATACCCAAGAAAATCGAGCCTTTTTGGGAGGGGTACATTACGACTCTTTCCGATACCAAGTATAGTTAAGTGAGAATAATAGAAGCCTGCAAAAAACGTGGTGTCGTTATTTCCAAGAAAGGCATCTTCTGTGTACTTAATAAGACTGCTAAAGCTCGGATGTGATTAATTTGTATCACCTTCTGGGGTACTGCGGCTTGTGAAGAATGATGGTTTGGCTTGCTTTTTCCCCTCTGAAATGAATTTCATTCGAACTTTGTCAGTCGTCTTAAGTGCACAGAAGATGTCTTTCTTGAAAATAATGAAACTATGTTTTTTTTGCAGGCTCCTATGATTTCCACGTAACTGTACTTGGCATCGGAAAGGGTCGTAAAGTACCCCTCCCAAAAAGGCTAGATTGTCTTGGGTATTGCTGCTGTGAGACACTGTGCACTCTGACTATGAAATCACTCAATATTGGTCTGTCACCTCTCACCACAATTCAGCTGTCGTGTGACTCCTGACGCACATGACATTCAAAACTCGTTTCCAGAGATCGAAAACAACCCTGTAGTTTAAGTTGACGTAATTCTGTAATTCATTTTACAAAAATCCATTTGATGCAGCAACTCATACACTGTTACCACTTGTAAGAACCTATTTTCTCTATTTCTGATATGGGTATTCACAGTTTACAGAATTATTTACAATTTTTAGTGGTTCATAATGAGACAATAATTCCATTACTTACTTGACAAACAGAAAAGAACATTATGAAAACAAACCGTTCAAAGGAAACAAATTTCTCATAGAGATGAAGTCGTAGATCCGTGAGAAAAAGGTGCACTGAAGGCAGGCATGTTGGAAGACACACTTCCTCCTCACAATTTGTCATATAATCTTGGCTATCGGTATATTTTAAATTATTTCCTTAGAGAAAGAAATTCTGAATCTACATTTTGCAACTAGTTTCAAAAAATTATACTGTTACGAAAAAAAAAGGATGTCTTTCTTTTCCTTTCTGCAACACGTATGACCACGTTCGTTTTAGTAATTCCTGCACATTCTTTTAAAATTAAGGTAAACATTCGTCAGAATGCAGCTTCATTTCCAGACAATTCTAGAACGAATAGATTTTATATGTGTATTTGCTCTACTTACGAAATACATTAAATTTTGAAAACATGACCGCATATAAATATTTTAATCTTAAAGTTTTAGTTTACAGTAGATTGGAGGCATAATTCTACCACTCCAAGGAAAAATGTGATTTCATTTCTTGCAGTTTTTCAGGAGCGAGCATTTAAAGTTTGAACGACAACAGATTAGAGAGAAAAATAATAATAGAGCTATGTTTGTCACATTTTTCCATAATAAAGGTACCATCAGGATGCACTAAATATCGCAAAATCTCATTTCCGCCAAAATTGACATATTAGCTTTATCTTGGAACCACAAAATTATGAAAATAACAAATCTAACAAAATGTTCCTGGAGATTTAGTGACTATGATTTAGTCTATCATCAAATTATTTTGCGTAAATGCAACATCATAAATCGTTGGAGCATTACATTTATTACACGGCATGTAGTCCTACCTAAATTATCGTCTTAAACCAAGGCTTGGTGGTCAGTTTTCTTTTTAAATTTCCATATTTCCTTTCCCCCGAGGGTTTGAATTTCAGCAGCTAGATCTCTGTATGCTAGTTCTCCATAACGGAAGAAGCGAAATTATTTCCCTTCACATTTTCAAATCAGAATAGTTTAACCCACTATACGTGTCACTGAATATATACTGTATGTGTGCATGAAAAGTTATCTATGTATAACCACACAATTCTTTGCTCCTCCTCCTAGGTAGGTAACATTCAATTACACTGAGTAAACCTTAATTACACTGAAACAATAAACTTTGGAAATACAAGTCTCTACAGTTGTATTCGTTACTTCGTCTTACTTAAGCAGCAAATCGTCGTCATTCTTACAATAACTCCTATGTGACATATTGATCGATTATCAGATTTTTTCCCTATTAAATAACTTAAATAGTGATACAGCAAATAATAAAATCTCCTATATGTAATTATATTTCTTTGTTTCGAAAATGTAAGAATTCACATTCTCCTATGTACGGCTGCCATAGGATGAATAAATGTGTTTTTTCCTCCTACTGAAAAATTTTGTATTTTGCACATAGAAGTTATTGCAGGAACAACGACGAAATGAAAAAGAAAATGAACTCGAGTTTAAGAAAATTGATATTTTCTTTACTTTTATAAAAATATACCTTCTTTTAGAAAGAATTCACTCTCGGAAGAGTGAAAAGTGTGCAAAATTACAGGAAACCTAATTTTTCTTGCACAAAGTATTATTACAAAACTTATTGAAATAAAGTAAAATGATCCACTGTTCCAGAAAATAAAGATCCTGGCTGTATAGTGTGTGACAAAACATTTTAATGATATTTAGCCTCAATTTTTCAGTATTTAAAATCTACATTACATTTTGTGTATGACAACATAAATATTGTATTCGTCCGAATAAATATTATTTTAAGTATAACTGAAATTCCTTTCGGCGGCATAAAGATATTATATAAAATAAGCAGATGTTTTTATGTGTATTATGTCATGAAATTAAACGGAATACTAACAGACTTAATAAAACAAATATTGCTAATTATGAATATATTGAAGTTTTTTCATCAATCTTATGGCTTAACACAATACACAAAACAAATTATTCAATGTTTAGTATATTTTCATTTGTTGTATTATTCTACGAATGTTTTCGCCCTACAAGGGACATCATCAGGTAAAATATTGTTACAATGTCAAATAAAGTACAATGTGTATAGAATGTAAAACTTAGTGTACGAGTACACTTGGATAAAATATTTTAAAATGAACATACAAAATTTATATATAAAGGCAAGACAAGAGTCAAAGAAAACTGAATTCACAAGCCTAAATGGCTATTAATTGTGTGTTGTGTTCATACACTGCAATATGTTGAAATATAATATAATATGTATACTTTAGTATTAAAACATGTTATATGTTATATGAAATCTAATTGATTCTTAATGTAGCATTAATAAACTATCGTAGAGAACTGTTAACTATCTCATTTTATGAGCATATTGTGCTTAAAACAAATTATCTTTCATTATGTATGTGTAAGCGTATACATTAATATGTCACTTTCATATAGCACTATACGTTAAACAATAATAATGATAATAATTTGTTATGTAGTTTATTATAAAGCACACGTATCACTAAATTTTGAGTCGAAAATGATCAACAGAAGTCGAATATTGTAGTTGGTGTGCTGATGGGGTAAATAAGATGTTTTCAATATTCGTGTAATAATCTTCGTATGCTCAACTTTATCTGCAACATATTTGATATTATAATGGATGAATTGGATAAAGATTTTGAATTAAAATTCCGTGTGAGGTTATATTCAAGATCTATTTACATATTAACATTCAGAAGTAAAGTGTAGCTGTCTGTAATATGTCACGATGGAGATGCATCATCAAATGCTGAGTTGAAAGCAATCAACTAAAGTAAAATGCTGTAGTCGACGTACTGATGGGATAAGTGTTTTTAATGTTTATTTAGCACAACTTCATCTATAACAGATATTTAATTTATTGTAATGAGTAATTGGAAAATTAATTTCTGTATTAGATTGTATTTTATATCTACTTGCATATTGGCTTGTGCGTCTGCTTACGACTAACCAAATATTACGTATTGCATACGGCTCATGTATCCGCGTAGTGATATTAATTTTTATTGGGTGAAGTAAGAAACTATGTTTTACCTAGTCAGAGAGCATATAATGGATTTTGATTGTGAATAAGATTCTCATTAATTATGGTACAGCGTTCTAAATATTGTTTAGTTATATAAAATTCTTCGGCACTATTTATTAATTTGTTGTTTGAACATGATTTTAAAATTCTGAAAGTGTCTTTGTTATGTCGTGACACATTACAAATAGCTACACTTTACTTCTGAATGTTAATATGTAAATAGATATTGAATATAACCTTACACGGAATTTTAATTCAAAATCTTTATGCAATTCATCCATTATAATATAAAATATCTGTTACGGATAAAGTTGACCATACGAAGGTTATTACATGAATATTGAACACATCTTAATTAACCCATCAGCACACCAACTACAATATTTGACTTCAGCTGATCATTTTCGACTCAACATTGGCAAATTTAAAGATACGATGGAAAAGTATGTCATTGATGACGTCACAAGGTAGTTGTCATAGTTATGCACCACCATGTTTTTTTTTTTTTTTTTTTTCAAATTCACGATAATTATATATTATAATGTTAATGCAATTAAAAGTATATATATATATATATAATATTTAGTACTCACCATTGTGTTTTATTCATCATCAACTTCCACTATTTCTCGACTAGTATAAGCTTTTGGACTTAATTTCTTCTCGCCGTATCCTGGGTATGCTTTGGCGATATCTCGTAAGAAGGTCAACCATAAGATTATAAGTTGTGGAAATAAAGGTACTGAAATCCTATATACATTTCTTCTTTTTTGTCGGACCTTCCTTCTCTTTTTATTACGTTTTTGAGAGATTTCCAAAGTCTTTCAATGTTTTGTGTGTGCAGTGTACGATCATCACTTCTCACATATTCTATCGAGTGATTAACAAAGTCATGGATGCATCCATCATTCTGTAAATCTTGGTATGATTTCCACCCGTCTGAATATATCTTAGTACCAGGTAGAATGAAATGTTCTATTAATGAAACTAGTGTAGTTTTGTCTCTAGAATTAACGCTTATTATAAAACACTTTCCTGACGAACTTTTTATTCCCTCAAACACCCCGATATGTTGAAGTTCGTTTCTTAAGAGTCTACACTTTCCGTATTTTCTATTTACAATATGAGATTCATCTCCTCCTACTATTTGTCCCGGTACACCGATAGGAGTTGCATTATTTGTCGTCATTACGTAACAAATTTCTCTACAAAAACCAAAGTAATCGCATACGGTTACTATGCTCAGGTTAGTTTCGCTGCTAGTTATTTCTCGAGTTAATCCATGAAGCCAACAATATATTAAAACTATGTTCTGTAAAACTGAAGATTTACAGTTTTCAAACCAAGTATTTTTTTGTGATAGCAGTCTTTTCCTTACACTTACTGCACTGAAGTTCAAAGGAAAATTCACTTTTGACGATCGTTTGTGTGAGTTTTTACTGTCATTTGTTTTTCACAATGGATACAATGTTTCGGTTCCTGATGGAAGTAAGTTATATTGCCTACAAAACTCAATACTTCGTTGTACACTTTGAAGTGACGATATAATATTTATCCACGTTAAAAGATGTGGTGTATTTCTTCAGGATTCATGTTCCACTACCGGTACTACTCGCTTCCATGCTCGAAATGATGTCTGCACTGAATAAGTAAGAATTTATAATCTTCTAACCTATTTAAATATACGTGTACCGCCATCTGTTGTTCTCTTTATAGACAATTATCATATAAATATTCCTTATAGTTCTACAGATATTTGACTTTGACCACTGATTTATAACTTTTCTTCTTAGCTAAATGGCTAAGGTGTTGGGCAAATAGTGAGATGTAGAGGTTGATGGATCGAATCCGAGCATCAGCAATGGTATTTAAATAAATTGTAATACAGTGTATATGACATGTATAATTGAAGTGTAATTGTAACCATAAATGTATAAGGCATGTAAAGAGAGAGATAATTTTAAATGAATAATTGATATTTCGGAATTACTGACGTCATCAATGACATAGTTTTCCATTGTATCTTTAAATTTACCTCAACATTTAGTGATATGTCTGCTTTATAATAAACTACATAAATTATTATTGTTTAACGTATAGTGTTATATGAAAGTGACATATTAATGTATACGTACGCTTAAACATATGTAATGAAAGATAATTTGTTTTAAGCACAATACGCTCATAAAATGAGATAGTTAACAATTCTCTATGATAGTTTAATGCTACATTCAGATTCAATTAGATAACATATAACATGCTTTTAATACTAAAGTATACATATATTATATTTCAACATACTGCATTCTATGAACGCAACACACAATTAATAGCCATTTAGGCTTGTGAATTCAGTGTACTTTGACTCATGTCTTGCCTTTATAATTATATAAATTTTGTATGTTCATTTTAAAATATATATAATCCAAGTGTATATTACGTTTGACATTCTATACACATTGTACTTTATTATGATACACACTTTTGAACATGTGTTCATATCTTTTGTAATTGATTTTAGTTATTTGACATTGTAACAATATTGTACCTAATGATGCCCCTTGTAGGGCGAAAACGTTTGTAGAATAATACAACAAATGTAAATATACTAAACATTGAATAATTGTTTTTTTTTTTTTGTATATTGTGTTAAGCCATAAGATTGATGAAAACTTTAATACACTGATATATAGCAACATTAGTATAGAGCTTAGCTGACTATATCAAAATGAATTGTAAACTAATAAAAAAGGCAAATGAGTAAAATAAATCAACAAAGAACTTTTCATTTCCGAGCTAAAATTTGTTCATTATATTTCTCAAAGATAATTAGTTGGGAAGATGTACTGCGAATAGTAAAATTTTCCCATTTTCTACAGAAGGAAAATTAAATTCTGACAAGATGTAAAACTTGTCCGTGATGATGTTACCTTAATATGGCACTATTCTTCAGGGTTGGAAATAGTAAGATGGTTGTACTGAGCATTTTGGGGACAGAAGTGTTTGGTTTTTTTAAGAAGTCCTGAAGGAAAGAATTAGATACCAGATGTAACATAGGGCTGCCAGAAATGCAATGGTCAGTTTTAATTACAGAGTGACATTGTATGACTATGAATGGTTCTACTTTGCAGATTATTTTGTAAAGGCAAGAAGGAGTTCTTATTCATATAAAAATTCTTTTGTTACCTGTCTGATAAACACCTTGAAACTATGTATCAAATATAGTAAAAAAATCAATTTAAAGTACACACAACCTGATTAAAATATAATTATAGATCCTTAAATGTAATGAAGATTCCAAGCATGTAAAAATTAACACTGGTTGTTATTTAAAACGATATTTTATTACAAACAAAAATTACCGAAAATTTAAGCAATTTGCAAACTGCACATAATGGATAATGAATTTAGGATCGTTCAATCCTACTTGCGTCTTTTATAATGACTTTTTCAAATGCCAGTATTTAATCATTTAACACTTTCAGTTTATCTCTGAATACCTGATTCTTCGAACACTGTTTAGTACACTGCAGAAAACAAATCGGAGTAAGTCGTGTCCATTACCCCTTCTTAGCGTGATTAATTTCAAATTTTATTTATTGAGCCAATTGTATCTTCAGGTGTATAGGCATATTTTTAAATTATAACATTTTGTGATTTTCATATAGTGGTATTAGGCTATAAAACTTTTTCATAGTTTTGAGTAGCACTGCAGCGAAAGAGAACGTTGTGATTTGTTACCAATTGCTTCTGAGGGAAGCACGATAAAAATGAAACAAAATTTAAAATTGAGCGGTAAATTCTTAAATGGGGAAAATAATTTTACAGACTTAAACATTATATTATATTATCATAAAACGAAAATAGAAACTGAAATTCCAGGATATATAAAACCAATATTGATTGTAAGATATTACCATCATAATTTGCATGTAAGTTACCATGTACTGTGCAATAGCAACTAAAATGACATGCTACGGGATATAATGATTGTAAAATTTTGTCGTGTATCAGTAATACTTGCAATTTCTCTTCTTATATTGTCACCAAGCTCGTATATAGTGTGTGTCGTTATTCACATATAGTCAATTTTTAGTATAAGTAATAATAATTTCATCAAAATTTATAGATAATAAATATGAATGGAAAGGAACACCACTTTTAACAACTCTTGTAACACACGTTACTACTCATTATAAAATAAAATATAACTGTGTACATGTTATTCATGAAATTTACGTAAGTAAAAATATCCAAATACCGGCCATGCAAGCATGTTTGATGAGCGTGTTGCTGGCCGCGAGCCAAGCTGAAGGTTTTGTATCATATCATCGATGTAGGCGAAGGAATTGCATTAAATGAAGAGTTTTGATATATAATTCCCAGTGTCAGAAAATTTATGCACTAAGAGCTAAGAATGTCAGTAAGTGTTTTATAGTAGATGTTATGTCCTCTGGAAAGGTTGTTAGGCGTGGTTCACATGATTGCGAAATCTAGCAATAGACAACCGAGACCCATGAACTAGAGATTGCAGCTCGTTAACCAAGTGCTAACGTATAAGTTAGGACCGTTAATGAAATAGTCGATATTTTGTTTATATTACGTTACCGACCTTATCTGCCACTTAACACATCAGCGCGCGGTTTAGAAGATGCATCCTCCAGTGAATGTGATTCGGTTACCTGTTGTTAGATTTCATAGTCTTGTGCACTCTTCCAATGGACGTCATATCTACTCTCCGTGGCATTCTTAGCTTTTAGAGCATGAACTTCCTAACTCTGGTAATTTACTTCGAAATTCCATTTTATTTACTTTTTTATTATAACTTATTTAATATATTTTATATCAGGAGAATGGAAGAAGTCCAAGATACTTAGCATTGGTCGACAACAACATACATTTTATATAGGGCTATTCAAAAAGGAGGACCAGATTTCAAACATTTATTTCTTCCAAACTACAAAAGATAGAAACACAATTCCAAAGTTCCAACGTCCCTGGACAGAGAAAGATTCAATGTTGTATGCATTCAATATGAGCACCATGTGTTACACGACAAATATCAAAACGGTGGCTCATTTCTTGCCACACACGAATCAGCTGGTCTCTAGTTATAGAATTCACAGCTTCAACAATTCAATGTCGCAGACTTTCAAGAGTGTCAGGCATAGGGGGGGGGATAAAACACGATCTTTTACGTAATTCCACAGATAAAAATCATAAGGAGTGAGGTCTGGAGACCTGGGCGGCCACCGGCGATGAAGTTGATCTTCTCCTCCTCTTCCAATACAAGGTCCTGGAATGGTGTCATTCAGGTAACGTCGGACGTGGTTAGAGAAATGAGGCGGAGCACTATCTTGCATGAAGATGAAGTCATTATTAAACTGACGGCGAAAAGCACATTGAACTTCAATAATGGACTCTAGTTTTGCTAATTGTAGCACACAAAATGCTTTTTCCTGTTGTGTCGCCATTTTACTACAGACAATCAACAGCGCCAATGCGGCCGCGCATAACAAGCAACAGCGCCAATGCGGCCGTGATTGGAACTTCTACCAGGACTGTTCAAAATTTAAACTTTCGTCTGTCCAGAAACGTTGGAATTGTGTTTCTATCTTTTGTAGTTTGGAAGAAATAAATATTTGAAATCTGCTTCTTCTTTTTGAATAGCCCTGTATTTTATTATATAATTTTAAGTAGATGAGATACAAGAATGATGGAAATGTATTTATTTTTATATAATATTGTCATTATAGTTAAACGAATTATCACAAAATAAATAACTGACGTGTTTTACTTGATCTATGATTTTATCTTCTAATCTTTACATATTTGTCGTGTTCGATAGCACGTAGAAATGTTTGTATTTGGTGTACTGTAGGCCTGTCAACCTTGTGATTGGCCACCGGCGTAGCTCAGTCGGTTGAGACACTTCTCTGCTTACCCGGAGTTGCCATTGGACGTGAGTTAGAATACCTGGTAGAGTTTTTCCGAGGTTTTCCTCAACCGTAAGATAAATGTCAGGTAATCTTGGCGTAATCTCACAAATACCATCACCATTTCGCTAATGCCACTTCTATCGAAGCTAAATAACCTAGTAGTTGATACAAAGTCGTTAAATAACCAAATTAAAAAAAAACAAGATTAAATGATATATCACAAACAAGGTAATTGATTTGCCTTGCTTGATTTAACATGATCTTTTATTAATAGTTTTAGTATATTTGTTACTTTCAATAATATAACATTGCTTTGCATTTCCTATACTAAATCAAGTATGTATCCTTGACATACTATTTAACTAAAAGTATTTGTTATTTTTGCTTTGAGGCTTACCTTCACTTTATAAAATTGCTTTCAAATTTATTATTTCTCAAGGTAATATTATGGTAGTTTTTAATCGAATATGGCCCTAAAACTGGTAAAAATTCTGAATTTTGCCTTATTTACTTGACTCGTTTTTATTTAATTTTAATATAGGCTATGCATATATTATTTTTTTTAATAAGTAAGTTTTACATTTGTATATATAAACTTTTGTACCTTTATCATATTTGCTTCATCAAACGCTTTAGCGTAATGAACGGTATTTATGTTTTAAAATTAAAATCTATATTTTGTTTGTTAGTATTTAAATATGAATACAAGTACATAATCTGTAAATAATAATGCTATATAAATTTAGCATATGCATTTCATAGAATGTGGTGTCACTTTGTTATTAAGTAGGGCCTACTCACTGGTACCATGCAGTGAACAGGGCATTAGGAGACGATTCATCTAACATTACAACAACAACAACTACAAACGCTATTATTTGTGAGTGACTAAACAGGCTACTTGTACCATGCATATGGTGAAGGATGTGGAATACTTACACGACAAAAACTCGTTACCGCGGAAATCTGAAACAGCAAAAGACAGAGATGGAGAACATGGGATTATTAATGAACATTGTACGTGCATTTTCATCCAACCGAAATCGGAAATGAATAAAGTACAGACAATATACCTAGGCACTGACAGCAAGTATGTAATGGGCTCCAATATGCATGCAAGTCATCCTGGCCGGAACTTAACCCTGTGCAGTACTGTGCTATCTCTGTCCACATTAGAAAGACATCTGAGGTCAAACAGGGCACGCACAAAACATGTGGAGTGCGTTTAAATTAAACACAGGTCGTGTTCACAATACTAAGAGCCTTTACGGATGTTGTGAGATGAGATATTATACGCATTGTGTGTTGAGAACGGGAACAGAAGACATTGTTTTGTGTGCTCAAAACATAGGAAATAGGGTTCATAGACTTTTAAATATAATAAAACATTTGAATATGGACAAAATAAAATCTCTGTGAAAATTATACAGAGTGTTAAAAAAGTATCCAATATTTTAGGAGGTCATAGTATGCATCAAAACAAGAAAAAAATGTCTAATAAACATGGGTCCTACAACCCATACTGTCTGAGATCTGACCACTTGCTCAATGTGACATCCATTTACGGCAATGCATTTTTCTGTCCTACAATACAGCAGGCTACCTGATAATCATACCGTAATTGACACCCCTGGCATGGAATACTGATACGTCGCAAGAAATACTGAAAACAAAAGTTGGTGGCGGATATGAGCGGGGTTCAGCAAAGTTGGTGTTGTGAATTTTCGTAATCACCATGTTTGGGCCGATGAAAATTCCCATGTAGTTGAAGAAATAAGGCATCAGTACCGATTCTCAATCAACGTATGGGCAGGCGTTCTTGGCAATATATTAAGGTCCGTACGTGCTACCACAGAGATTAACTGGGGCTCGTTATCAGGACTTTCTTATTAACGTATTGCCTACCTTGCTGAAGTACGTGCCATGTCAGCAAAGACTACAGGTGTGGTTAATGCATGATGGCACACCAGCACATTTTTTCCGCAATGAGCGTGAACACCTGACGCTGACATTTCAGGACCGCTGAATTGAATGGGGAGGCCCCACACCTTGGTCTGCTCGTTCCCTAAACCTAAATTCCCTAGACTTTTGGTTATCTAGAACATCCAGGTCAATTTCAAAGAGTGCGTGATTCCTTACGGCGAAGGACAGAGGAATACATTGCCATGAATGGACGTCACATTGAGCACCTCCTATGAACAAGTCTTCACATCTCAGAAAGTATGTGTTGTAGGACCCACGTTTATGAGACATATTTTTCTTCTTTCGATGCATACTAGCACCTCCTCAAATATTTGATACTCTTTTTAATATCCTGTATATGATGTGAAAGAAAAGTCAGTTTAGTAGTAATGCGATCTCACAACAGAGGAATTTCCTATCGTGGCACATATATTATTCAATATGACTGCTATTATAAACAGAAAATAATCCTCGAGAACGACTGGAAAGCAAAATGGCCACTGATACCATTTCTTACATTTTCATGGTGATACTGATTCGAAGATTAACTCCAACATTTTGGAACTACTTGACGATCGCATCGCAGTCTTGTCCAATGCCTGAGTGGTCACTAACCCTGTTAGATCCATTATGAAAAACCCTGCAGGTAATTCTGAAATTTTGGAGACATTACATTTGTAGTGTAGGATACTGATAAAACTCAAAATTACTATTCCACAATGTGCAATAATTATTTGTGCTAGACAGTTATAACGTACCCAGCAGAATAAGGAGAGAAGTACCGTTAACCCTTTGCAGCATAATGGTTATTCAGAAGAACCACCGTTTTCTTTCTTTCTAAATTTTATGGCACAGATATTCCATCAAGGAACCACCTCTTGAGTACGTATACATAGAGGTGCCATCTATGTTTTGAAACTGTGTGCAAAGTTAAAATGTTGAAAAACATTTATCAAAGCTTTGTTATGATCCATGAAATGAAAAACATAAATTAATTTGTGCTGCAAAGGGTTAAAGATAGACTGTATTCATACAGGCCCACACCTCGTGGTATATCTCGAGCGCTGAGTTACACCAATAAATCCCCCGCTATGGAGTAACGGTTAGCAAGCCTGACCGTGAAAGAGCGGGCCCGGATTCAAATTCTGGTTAGGACAAGTTACCTCGTTGAGGTTTTTCCAGGGTTTTTCGTCAACCCATTAAGAGAAAAAGATGGGTAACTTTCGGCACTGGTCTCTGGACTCATTTCGACTGCTTTATCTTCTCACTCAGATGCCATATAAACTTAGCACTTGATAAAGCGTAGTAAAACAACCTATTTAAAAACAAATACACCAGTGGACGCTAGAATTAAAGTAATAACGGACGTTAGTTTACGGCAAACTACAAAAACTAAATCACTTACCTCAACTGATAAAACTGATGTGTTATAAATTTAAGAGACATGATGGGGCCGATAAGCTAATTACTATAAATGACAATTAAAATTTATTACATGTGCCGTCTATGCTTATCCTTATTTAACAAATATATTGGTTATACAATATTTTGTTACATAATATATTTATTTAAACGTTTTCGGCTCTATGAGCCATCATCAGAAACAAGTAAGCCCATATGTATGGTGTGAGTACACTATATGTTGCCGTGCAAGTAAACTCAATTAATATTGAAATTTAAAATGACATGTTTCTATGTAAAATCAATAATTGTATGGCAGAAATTACAATGTAAATACAAAGCGGCTCTATGGGCCGTAATAAAGTGTTACAATTGCTGATGATAAAATTAACTAAAATACTTTAAAATTGTTAAGATCAGAATTAATAGTCGTCCAGCTTGATGGTTATGTAGCTTTCCATATTTGGTACGAGCTGGGGAAACAGCTGTGGGGAAGAAAGTATCAAATGTAATATCTATACTCAAAAGTTTTCAATGATGCTCGTTACCAGAACAAAGTATATACATATCTCAATGCTATTAATGCCATTGCATTGAGATATGTATATACTTTGTTCTGGTAACGAGCATCATTGAAAACTTTTGAGTATAGATATTACATTTGATAATTTCTTCCCCACAGCTGTTGCCCCAACTCCTACCAAATATGGAAAGCTACATAATCATCAAGCTGAACGACTATTAATTCTGATCTTAACAATTTTAAAGTATTTTAGTTAATTTTATCATCAGCAATTGTAACACTTTATTACGGCCCATAGAGCCGCTTTGTATTTACATTGTAATTTCTGCCATACAATTATTGATTTTACATAGAAACATGTCATTTTACATTTCAATATTAATTGAGTTTACTTGCACGGCAACATATAGTGTACTCACACCATACATATGGGCTTACTTGTTTCTGATGATGGCTCCATAGAGCCGAAAACGTTTAAATAGATATATTATGTAACAAAATATTGTATAACCAATATATTTGTTAAATAAGGATAAGCATAGACGGCACATGTAATAAATTTTAATTGTCATTTATATGATGTGTTATAGCTAGATTGTAGATGTCAGTATAACGCATAGGAAAAAGGCACCAATCACTTCCACATTATAGCTCAAGATGGACTGCGAGTTGTATGAACTTTGCAGATGAAAACATTCCCCAGGTAACGATATTATCCCTCTGGCAGTACAATGACCTTCACTGAGTCAACGCATTTCACACGATAGGAAACTTGATAATTGCGCCTGAGAAATATATGCCGTTATACTACCAGTGCGCTTCGTGCGTCTCTGACTTTGAGTACATCTTCTCAGAGTTGGGATGAGTTAACGCAGTGTCTTTCGTTCGTTTGAACACCTGCTTATCATCACGGTAAGTTAGTCCTCAGCATTTGGGAGGTTGAAAGCCACTCCTTTGACTTCGAAATACAACTATCTGCTAAAGAAAAATTTAAAGACATCATTTTCTTTGTTAAAGAAAAATTACACCATTTTAAAGACATTTTATTTTCTGTCTGTAGAAAATACACCCAATATATTGTTGCAGTGAATAACAAAGCACATTTTCAAATTTTCAAAGGAGAATGATTGCCTGTTGCTAGAAAACATAGCCTTACATATAGAAAAACTTCGTTCCACTTCTGCAGTAACAATGAGGACATATTTGAAATATTTTACACAAGCATTATCTATCTCAAAATCTATATCATTATTATAAATTTTCTCATTTGAAATTGTCACAAATTTTACATGGAGCTAAATATCCATAATGTTTATCCAGTATTTTTTTCATCTTGTTTGTTACATTTTTTCTTATTTCGTGTTCCAACTATTCGGTTTGTCACAATATCATTGACTACATGCTGTTTTACGTGTGAAAAAAATACACCTAATATGACAATGACAAGTATCAGCCTTATTATTTCACTATGTTAATATGATGGTGTATTACGTTTTTGTTTTACATAATTTTTCATTTCATATATTGTTGCAGTGAATAACAAACCACATTTTCAAATTTGCTTGTTGCTAGAAAACACAGCCTTATATCTACAGAACCTTCGTTCCACTTGTGCAGAAACAATGGGAGAATATTTAAAATATTTTACACAAGCATTATTTATCTTAAAATCTGTATCATTATTACAAATTTCCTCATTTGAAATAAAGTCACAAATTTCGTCCTCAGCATCTTGCTATTATTCTTCTTTACAGGACGTTGAATGTTGCTTGTTACGAATAGCAGTATTCGTCGTAATGTAGCCGATCAACTAAAGTTCACTGCTGAACGAAACACACTGAAATCCCCCATCCCAACGCAATTTCGTACTGGTACCTAACGCCAGAGGCGCATGAAGCGCAATGTAACGGCATACAATTCTTAGCCCTATTGATAACTATGGACAAAGAAATCTATGTTCTACTATAGATTGTATTGGCGAGAGAATAGACCGATGTGAATTACTGCTTACTTGCGTTTTGTGACATTTCATATGGTTGACTTCTGGTCAGTCCATATCGTGAATTCGGAATTTTTTCCAAACGTTTGAGATATTGATTTCAAGATTGAAAGTTCAGAATCATTTTGGAAAAAGGCTGCTACTGCACAGTAACTACAGAGTTAAATATTGTGGTTTGCTTAGTTCAAAAGGGTTTATCGCTTTACAGTAAAGGTTAGCACGTCTGACCGTGAAACGAGCGGGGGTTTAAATCTTGGTTAGGACAAGTTACCTGGTTGAGGTACTTTCCGAGGTTTTCCCTCAACCAATTGAAGCAGAACTGATGGGTAACGTTCGGCGTTGCATTCATTTTGCCATAATAATTACACTCCTCTTTCATCATCTCCGTTTCTATACTAGGTTTCGGGCTTGCCACCGAATTTGGACTCCGTCGATATGTAGTAATTCGTTGTTAGTGGTAGTGTTGTGCACCGTGGGTTCTCCACTGAGATTGTGGTAATTCGCTGTTAGTGGTAGTGCACCGTGGGTTCTCCACCGAGATTGTAGTAATTCGTGAGATAGGGATGAGGAACCGTGGTCAGACCTACGCGGAAAGATAAATACTCGTAGCTTCTAGGGGAGTTTGGTGCCGATGCGAAAGGGAATTTGTAACGCGGAGACATGCAATAGTACCTCAGACCCCACCATGCCCGATTTTTACCTATTCCATAAAAGAAACTCTGTTTAACCTACTGAAAGACCCAGCAGTATTGTAACTCCTAAATCCAGCATAATCGCGGCTGTCGCAGAAGTTAAGCCTAACAGAGTGCGCTTTTAAAATCAACAGTCCGAAAAATCGTAAACGAATAATTACTGTAAAGGACATTGTATATTCAAAAACAAGCAAACATAGTTGTTAATGCAAACTATAACGCACCGATGCTATTAGCCTGTCAGGCTATTGAGCATAGACCACGTAAGTCATGTCAATTGATGCCCATAGGAGCAAGAGCTCGCTTTAGAGCTCAGGAGAGCCTGTGCGCTTTATAGCGGAAAGGAAAGAGACAGACGAAAGAGGTAGTATATGCTGCTCGGTCGAGCTATATTCAGGGATGGCCAGCACTGATTCAGTAGATAAAGGGAAGAGAACTTATTAAAACTGTATCCATGTTAATTTTTATATTTGTCTGAGACGTATAAGTGCATTATGAGAATGTAAGTTTTAATTTTAATACTCATTTTTCACAAGTTTGAGTTTTTTTTTTTTCAAAAGGAATATTTTCTCAACTTTGTTTTATAGAAAAGTGAAATTTTCAGATATAGGTATATTTATTTAGTAGCCTTACAGAATGTTTTCGTAAATCTAATATACCGTAAATCCGTGTTACTGAAGATAGTGTATTGAAAATTTTGAAAATATTCGCATAGAAATTGTTTGTAAGGAAATGAATTAACAAAGCAACTTCTGTTACATCATAAGCAAAAGATACGTGCCCATGTGTTGTAAAAATGTCAGCTCTATAGCTTCAGCACATTTAAAGAAAATAATTTAATATTCTGATGATAATGCATAATGTGATAAGAGTTTTGTTATGGAATATTAGTTATACTTAAAACATGCACAGCACCTATGTAACTTTGCTTTGTACTGTAATATTGTTTTGATTAGTTTATTGCTTATTTTTATAAGGCTAAAGGTACCACCAATATCAATTCCAACTTATTTCATACTCAATCTTTTTTTGGGAAATCACTTTCTTTATGAATGATGTGTTTCATCCATTTAGTACAGTATAGTTGTACTACTGTGGAATTTATGTGAATATTCGTTCTTAACTCTTCATTATGTTATTAACGTTTAAAACACAACTGCAATATTAAGAAATTGGTGTTAGTACTTTTGTTTTACAGACAATATAGATAATATCAAACAGAAAAAAGCCATATAAAAATAAAGACATAAAATTTCACATTCCGCCTGAAGTTTGTGCACCACTGTTTTCTTAATCCAACAAGCTACTTATTCATATACACAACCCTTCCTATTTCCATGCTTAGAGCTTGATGCCCGCGCACGACGTCAAGGTCGGAAAAATGCGCTAGCTTTGACATCACTGGACTACGTGCTTAACATGACTTCAATTGCAAACTTTTTGATTTGACATTTATCATACTGCAGTTATTCTATTAGCAGAGATGACGGCGTGTTTCCCACACGTCTTTAATGACAGTAAAGCAAACAGTTTAAGCCATAGTGGATTCAAATCTAGTTTCAATAGTGACGTGCACGTACCAGCAGTTGTGGGTGGCTCTTTCTAAGGCCTGACCCGGGATGGATCTATGCAATTAGGCTCACATTGACCATCGTCCGCCCTGTATGCGATTATTGTCCAAATCCGACAAGTAGCCTGGGTGGCATTTGTGAATCCCATCTGACAAGCGGGTCACCCTGCCTCAGCCCTGACAGAGCTAATTCCCGTTCTGAGATGAGTCTATGATAAACCCCAGGGCCCGGAGCCCCAAGCCCTTAAGTCCTGTATCAGTATCGTAGATCCGTACTACTTCAAAATTTCACATCAATCTATTTCTAACTGCTGTAGATGAAATGAAAGGGAAGAGATGAAGAGATAAGTCTCGCCGGAATAAAAGAGAGAAATGGGAATGATGTGAAAAAAAAATTCTCTAAAATATTTGCTTTGTCCACCACAATCACGACCAGACCAGGAATCGAATCCAGGTCGACTGCATGGAAGAGCAACGAGATAGCGCTCAGCCATAGACGCTGCCAACTGTATTGTAATGAAGGGTGAGGTTTGACAACATTTTGCTCACACAGCTGCTCTGTTTCCTGTCTGTATATTTCAAGGTCATCTAGAACTCAATATCACTGCCATCTACTTATCTGTGAATAAACCACGAGGTATACCCATGTCTCTCATCACGAGCCGACAGATGTTTATGTTTATTGCTTTTCTGCGAAATTAATTGATATATCGGTGCCATGTCTTACATCAAAAATAGTGATTAGTACAGCGAGTGTATTAAAAACAAAACACGCTCTGACCTTTGAGCTGTGTTATCGCTATGTGTGGGAACGTATATTCGCCCGAAAAATTTTACGAATGTTTACGAATGTGGATCATTAGTAGAAGAATATAGCGTGTGCATAGCTTCAGTATCAAAAAGGTGCCGACGTTAACGTTTTGAGTGGGACGAAAATCAATTAGATCCCACTTATGTTGTCTTTCAAGTTAATCTTCTGACTTGCAGTTGTCTGGACTCTGGGGCTGTCACACATACGTACAGTAGTGACAAAAAAACCGGACCGACGGAATAATCAAAGTCCCCGAAATGAACCACTGCGCATGTCATGTTTGCATGCACAAGATAGCGAGTAATCTATTGAAATTGTTGTAGTTTCGACTGCTGACGTAACCCATTTCGAAATTCATTAGAAAATAAGCTGGTAAAATTCATGTTCTGGGAATAAGTTAATTAAGTAGTAAAACATCACTGAAATCGAAAAGTATTGGGAATAAATTTGATTAAGGAACAAAAAAAGTTTCCTTCCCAAAGCAGGATTCGAACCACGAAAGTCGAAGTTACCAGTTTATTACGTTCTGGAGTGAACAAGGCTCTGAAATCAGCTACAACGGTCGGTCCGGTTTTTTTTTTTTTCCACTACTGTACATCACTCGCCATCGATGTGAGTCACATATCGGGGAGATATGGCGATTTCTCGGAGGGTGATTTTGGAACTGTAATCACAGTCGGAACCAATGACAAACCTGTCACAGCGACAAAATCACAGGTCTTCAAATCACACCCAAACCACCAATTTGTAATTTGTACTTTAAATATTTCAACTTTTCTAATGACAAGTAGAGAAGTTACTCAAGTGCTAGTAGAATGGATCAGTTTACCTAACATTTCAAATCTATATATTATTTTAATGTACCGAAGTACATATGATATTTCCATGCAGATATTCTGCGTCATCATACGATGTTCATAGACATCTATGACGTAGTGCAGAGGGCGGCCACTAGAGGGAACCCAAGAGTTGGAGCTTAATCTGAGACGATTCTAACCGGCGTCGGAGTTGTATCCGGCGTGGCTTAGTGGATAAAGCATCAGCACGTAGAGCTGAAAACCCGGGTTCAAATCACGGCGCCGGAGAGAATTTTTCTCCGTTCCATTACTCTTTCATCATATTTCAAATCTAGTATGTGTTGTGACACAGTTTATAAAGGACATTCTAAAAGGTTGGTACAACAAGAAAACATGCCTGTAACTGCTGTAATGAATTTATTTCATAAATACGAGTAAAATATAACACCAAAGGTTAACTCTTCAAGTTCCGGTTGGTAACAATCAAAACATTGAAAACTAGCCGTTGCTCACTCGAGACGCTGTTAATCAAAATGGCGGTATTATCGATATGAAAAGCTTAACATGTTGTAGAACGAGCAAAAAAGTCATCGATAATCATTGTTCAGAGACATTTCCGGACCAAGTTTGCTAAAGAAGTACTTCACCGTCCCAACATCATAAGGTGGGCGAAACAGTTTGAAGAGACGGATCCATCCTCAACAACGAAGTGATGGAAAACATCTGTGCGACCTACGTATGAAGCCCTAGAAAAGCAAAGTATCGCGCCAGTACAGAACTTAACTTGTTGCAAACAACAGTGTGGCACTTGTTACGCAAGCGTCTGTAGTTAAATTCAAGCCTTACACATTTTACAAGGTACAGGGACTTAAACCAACAGACAAACCAAAACAGAGAGATTTCTGCGTGGATTTAGAAGCACGGCTGGAGGTGGATGATTTTGTGCCCCACTACATTGGCATAAACTCGTACGCAATCACCTCAACCAACGTATTTTATAACGCTAGCTTGGCTATGCTGGGTTAGATTATGTGCCATTGATGTTGTGGCCCTCCAGGTCATCCTACATAACGCCTTGTGATATTTTTGTTTTGGGAGTAAGTGAAGAACAAAGTGTTCATACTCCGCTTTTCCACATGGCTTACAGCAATTAAGCCAAGGAATAGACAACGCGGTTGTCTCACTTGACATGTTGACATGGGTGTGGTAAGAAATGACTATCGTATAGACACCTGCCGTGTCACAAATGGCACTCACATCGAACATCTGTGAATGTTCATGGAAATTTGGAGAGGTACATGTTACATTTATATTTGTGAAATAAATTATTTACAGCAGTCACAGAAATGTTTTCTTTTTGTACCAATCACTTAGACTTGTCCTGTATTACTGTACGTCATTATTTTACTCTTGCAGTATTTCTCGATATAGAAATTCCAAAAATATGGTTTTTAACCTGATACTGTGACAGGATCCTTCTGAGAAGTTACAGTGAATCACACCAAGGAAAAAGTAGCCTCTCGTTATGATTTGCGTCACATAGGAAATTATAGTTACGGCAAATCTGAACAAAATTCCGAACATTTGAGAACAGTGGTGACTAACTCAGCTGTTCTTACGAAACACTATGTGCACTTGGGAGAAAAGAAGAGCAACGTTGCCAATGTCGACTGTTTGAGTGGAACTGTCTGTTCTTGCATACTGCACATCGTACTGCACGGGTGCTCTTGCACAAAGAACACGAGTTGGCACCACAGTTCTGGAACTCACTTAAAAAAGAAATAATTTATAAATCAGTTTACGGCTTTTCAATATTATCCATACCAAAGCGGATCACTCTGTCTATTTGAACTATTATTATAGACGTAATAAAATAATGATTAATTAATCAAACATTTATCATTACAATCATCATCATTATCAATGTTTTCTCTTAGAAGACTGGTCGGTCTCCAATGTTTTCAGAATCGGTCCTTTCAACTTTTTTATTAACAACATCTGACCCATTTTCTTGTAGTCTGTATTTCAACAGTTGTTTGGGTAATCTGTCATTGTTCATCTTTCAACATTGTTGATTCATCTTTTTCAGTAACTATCAATATTTTCCATTATGCTCTTGATGTGTAATCTTTATCAGAGAACTTTGCTGCGTAGGCTTATTCTGTCAGTTCTTGTATATCCTCTGACAGATGTTAAGAACCTTGTTTCCGTCGTCTTTATTTAATTTGTCACGATCCTGCATATAGAAAAAATAAAACATTTCTTGACTGCTGTAAAGAATTTATTTCACAAATATAAATATAACATAAACCTCTCCAAATTTCCATGAACATTCACAGATGTTCGATGTGCCATTTGTGACACGGCAGATGTCTATACGATATTCATTTCTTACCACACCCATGTCTATAAAAATGTTGGAATTGACATCACTTTATAACATTTTAAAACTACTTTATAACATTTTAAAACTGCTACTATATTGACTTATCCGCATGATCTCTTTATTGTACCACACACATTTTGAAACATGCAAATTAAAAAAAAATCTTTATTGTTATTTAAACTGTGGACTAATCAAGGTGTTAAAGAAGGCGAACTTGTTCACCGTGTGTCTGTAATAAAAAATGTTTGTCGTGCCATGTTATCCAGTAAATGTTTGTATGTCATTTTTATTCGCTGTTATATGCAAATTAATTAATCATATGATTTTTATCTACTGTGTGCACAACGCCTGAAGCATTGCTTGAAATTGACGGTCGTGAATACGAATCTCACCTAGTGCATACACATTTACAGTGACTAGATGTGACTTGTATATATTCGAAAAATCGAATTCGAAGGGATAATAATAATTATTATTTTTATGTTCCTCAATAAAATGTTTAGCAGTACTTTTCAATAACTTAGTATGAATACTTTGTTCACTTACTCCCAAAAGAAAAATATCACAAGGCATTATGTCGGGTGACCTGGAGGGCCACAACATCAATGGCACATAATCCAACGCAAGCTAGCGTTATAAAAGATGTTGGTTGAGGTGATTGCGTACGAGTTTATGCCAATGTAGTGGGACAAAAAACCATCCACCTTCAACCGTGCTTCTAAATCCACGCAGAAACCTCTCTGTTCTAGTTCGTCTGTTAGTTTAAGTCCCTGTACCTTGTAAAAGGTGTAAGGCTTGAATTTAGCTACAGACGCTTGCGTAACAAGTGCCACCCTGTTGTTTGCAACAAGGTAAGTTCTGTACTGGCGCGATACGTTGCTATTAAAAATATGGTATCTGTGTATTAAGCGAATACATAGATGCTTCGCAGTTACATGTTTGTTCGTTTTCAATGTTATTTTCAGTACCAGGGAAGCTGGAAATATAAATTAAAGCTAACTCTCGAAGAGACTTTTCGCAGCATGACATTCTTTTTTCTTCCTATTTCGCAAACGGGAAAGTAAAAAGAATGAGGTCTTTGTTGGTATAATTTTGGATGAAGGTGAAAATAAGCAGCAAATAGAGGGCAAGAATTAGAGTAAGAAAACATAAGTTGTGCGCACGATTCTCTCATCTTCACGTAAGTGTGTTAGGAATGATTAAATAGCTGTGAGGGATTTAAGTCTGCGAGTCATTTGTTTCATTTTTGCCTGCATTGTCGCATTGAAAGAATTTCGAATAGATGAAAGGTCGACAAGACAATCTCACCTACTTTGTATTTACCTATACTGAGTGTTCAGTTCAAAATGTGTCATAGATCGCTGTATGCCGTCATGTGGCTAGCCGATGAGCCTAGAGAATTCAATCTTCCTACACTTCCGCAGAGGCGTATTACCTATGTGTCAGAGAAGTTGCCTAGCAAGTACGGCGTTCATTCTAAAGAGTACGTACCGATACGTACGGTAACGCCGGTAGTGGCAGGAATGTGAACTGTTTGGAAACATGTACTGAGGTGAGTTTTTCCTTACTGTCGGGATATGGGGAGAGGGTTAAGACGATTACTTCGTTCACAAAGTGCAGTCATAGAGAACGGTTGTGTAGTAAGCAGCATATGCAAGTAGGTTAGCGTGTGAAGAAGGTATGGGCGACGACCTAAATTCTTACAGGGCGCGAGTCGGGTGCTTCAATGCAGGGCAGTGTTGCAGATGTTCAAAAGGTGAATATGCTATAGTGTCTGATAGCATCAACATATTTGTGGCCGCAGCTGTTTTATCAATTCTACTGATTATTGGAAATGTGGAGTTAAACCCTGGTCCTGGAGATACAGAAGGAAGAGTCTTCAGTGATGAAGTGTTTCAAAGAGAATGGATAAACTATATGAAAGAAACGAGAGAAGACAGACTAAAGGCAAGTGTTCTACTAAACAAAGTAGCAAGTGATAATGGGAAGATGATAGTAGAATTAATAACATTGTAATTTATGGTGTTGAAGAGTGCAATCATGAAAAAGGAATTGATACTGGTTACGTGGTGTTAGAATTATTAACTAAGTATTTCAGTCTAAACTTGGACATAAGTGCGATAAATAACGCGTATAGAGTAGGTAAGGGAAATAAAAGACCAATTATTGTGAAATTGAACAGTTACTTTATCAAAGAACACATCATTGCCAATACGCATCAACTCAAAGGCACAAATATATTCATACAAAATGACTTTGCAAAAGAAATTAGAGAGAAACGAAAAAAGTTAATTCCAATATTAAAAGAAGCTCGAGGTAAAGGATTTAGGGCAACTTTAGTAAAAGATAAAATGAAGATAAACGGAAACATAGTTAACGTAGAGTCCTTAAATAATCAAAACATTGAGGATTTATTCAGTTGCGGTAACAAGAACAGAAATAAGGAAATAGAGACTTGTGGAAATAGAGCATCATCTACACCACACGTAAACAGAAGAAGTGCATCACGAAACAGGAAGTCTAGAAGCGTAGAGAGGACTAATAAGAATAGTAACTCTTCAAGTGGGCTGAAGAAATCAGAAATAACAAATAGAAGAATTGATGAGCTTACGGGAGTGAATGATATTAGAGCATACCTAAGTAAACTAGAGAACACTGTTTTCACAGATCCCTTTAGAAGAAAGAAGAGTGAAGAAGGAAAACCTAGTATGGAAGAAGATGCTGGAACCAGTGAAGATGCTGTTTGGGGAGCTGAGGCACAGACTGAGAGAACGACCAGTGAGGGTAGGCTGAGGCGCGCAAGTGAAAACTCAACAAGGAGAAGCGACTGTGGATCAACCGGCAAAGTCAGCGCAAGTGAAGATCAATTTATAAGAATGCCACATGCCGTTGGTAGTCCGGGGTGTGCGAGAGGAAGTGCTACAATATGGAGGAGCTGTGCGATACCGACCGATGGAGTAGGAGAAGGTGACGAACAGTTATTAAGAGGTAAATTGACAAATAGAAACTCTATCAGAAATAAAGTAGATTCAATCAAAACTATAGATACTGAACGAAACTACCTACTAAGAGATAGGCATCAGCAAAGACTAAATTTTCCTAAAATTACAAACACTTATTATTAATTAAATTAGATAAGCAGACAGGTTTTGAAAATAAGATAGAATTACGTCAAAGTTTTAAAATAATAAAAATTGAAAATAGAGAATTAAGGTAGTTATTAATGTATTCAGATAGCTATATTATTTAGTAAAGGTTCAGAAGATAATTTTGAGTTTATAAATTGCTTTACTAATATGTCTTAATTTCAATAATAATGCATTTATAATAAATTTAGTAGGCATTATAATAGTAATGAATTGATAATGAGTACATGCGACACAATAATGAAACTAAATTGAGGTTGATTATGTAAGCAACTTGTCAAGTTTGTTTTTATGCAGGTATGCGGTAGTCTTCATTGAAGTTACGCAAACGTTTCTGCTGACAAGCAAATATTGTAAGAAATAAAGACAACCTACATATAGAATGTATCGAGTCAGCTAATTCAGGTTCATGACTTACAGTATGTCGACATCTGATCACCTAATTGGAATAATAAGTTATTATTAAAGTAAGACCTAAATAATTACAATTAAATTGTGAAAAGGAGCAGATAAAATAAGGTTTAATGTCTTAATGGTTATCACGATTGGTTTAAACATGCACTAAAACCAGACGTAAGTGCAAGTTTGAACCAATAAATTATTGAGATTTGCGATAAAATAATGAGTCTAGGAAATTGTATATTTAGTATGTAGAGCTACATTTGTTTATAGATCTTTTGTTATATTATTAAGTTTTGTACTTGTGAACTATATCAATAAATCAATCAATTAAGACGATTACTTACGTATTTGTTGACATTAACTTCGACGGTCCACATGGACACTGAGTATTTGATTGTATTGTGGAATGTTGCCGTACGCAATCTATGATAACAAATACCCTGCGTACGACTTGCCCGCGCAAAACACAGTTCGAAAGAGGTTATGGTAGCACACAGACCGTACAGACCGCCATCTGTTACTACGACATTCAAGTTATACCGTAGTACACGTTCTCAAGTTCAGATTGAACGCGTTGATTAATAGGCAACTTCTCTGATATAAGAGCTGAAACTCGCTTCAAATCGCTCACTCACAACAGTGACGTCATGACATACTTTGAAATGAACACTCAGTATATTCTACCCAAGTATATTTTTCCAAAATCCGTCCCTAGAATAATTCATTTGCTGCAAACGAGTTATCTTACGACATTTTTATTGCAAGAAATATAAACAAAAATTATTGTCACGCTACTATATACTGTATATATCCAAGACGATTCATGTGGTTCCAGCACAATGGACCACCGGTACATTTTACTCATTGTGTGTGTGAACCAACAGTTTCCAGGGAAGTGGATTGTATCTTGTTTTTGATTATACCATGCACTCTTTGCTAATGGTAAGTTTTAATTACCATGGTAATATTTTACACTACATTGGTATAATCAGGACATAGTTAAAAATGCAAGGAAAAAGTTTTTGATGTCACTTTATTATATACTTAAATATTTTTATGCACCAGATATTGTAATAAAGATTATGATCTGATGATGCCAAAAATGGCGAAAAAATCCGTTTCATTTAAATCACTGTATGTTAATAAAACAGCTGTAAAACTTCAGTAAATTTGTCTACATAATTATATTCTCCAGCTTCATATGAGTGAATGACGAACAGTCAAGTACTCGCCATTAGTTACAAGAAAAGCTTTACTTCATTTAGTTAAGTCATTAAAGTTGCAAATTTCCCACAAAACCATTGATCAATTTTTACAAGACTTATCAGATTCTAAAACTTCATTATGAATTGTAAAATACAGATACAAGTTTAGAAAAGTTGGATTTATAATATTAAGCGCAATGACACTTTTAGAACAATAAAATTAGGCCTATGAAAAATATCAACGGGACTACATCATCTATACCAAGGTTGGGCATCAAAAGTGAATTCTACTCTCTCACGGGGACCCATATGACTTCTCTTCAACTCTTTTCTTCCCCACCGAATACCGCGCAGCGTTGATGCCGTGACTGATGAATATTAAGCTTCCCTGTTTAGAGTTTGGATTCGCTCCAGCCTTGTCCAGCCTTGATCTATACTAATAATAAATCTGTAACTAACGTTTTTTCTGGTAATTTTCACTTTTTCAAAAATAACTGGTATCAACCCAACATGTATAATTAACCATCTTGAGACAACAAATCACATTTTTGAAATTTTTCTTTGTATGTCTGTCTGTCTTAGGTATTAAGGTGCTTAGGAAAATATTTGGGGCTAAGAGGATGAAGTTACAGAAGAATGGAGAAAGTTACACAACACAGAACTGCACGCATTGTATTCTTCACCTGACACAATTAGGAACATTAAATCCAGACGTTTGAGATGGGCAGGGCATGTAGCACGTATGGGCTAATCCAGAAATGCATATATAGTGTTAGTTGGGAGGCCGAAGGGAAAAAGACCTTTAGGGAGGCCGAGACGTAGATGGGAAGATAATATTAAAATGGATTTGAGGGAGGTGGGATATGATGATAGAGAATGGATTAATCTTGCTCAGAATAGGGACCAATGGCGGGCTTATGTGAGGGCGGCAATGAACCTCCGGGTTCCTTAAAAGTAAGTAAGTAAGTAAGTAAGTAAGTAAGTAAGTAAGTCTGTCTGTTACTTTTTCACGTGATAATGGCTGAACAGATTTATGTGAAAACTGAAATATAAATTAAGTTCGTTCTAACTTAGATTTTACGCTATATGACATTCAAAATATTTAATTTAAAACGGGGGTTATAAGGAGGCCTGAATTAAATAAATAGAAATATCTCGCTTATTATTGATTTTTATGAAATATTACATTACAAAAGTTTATTTAAAAATGGTTTCCGATACGTTTTATTGCACACAAAATTTTGACAGACTGATATGTAACGAGGTACACGAATTTCAAAATGACAATGCGTTTTATCAGCTCCGCCTCAGACTAATAGGATATAATTATATGAAAATAAATGACTTCGTCTGTAAGGGGTCTTACATAATAACAAAGGGAAGCTATTCATTTAACACTATTTAATACGTACCTATGTAATTGTATGATGGGAATATAATTATAAATATTTATTAATATTAACATACAGAGAATGGTTGTATGTGATTGTATGAAGTAATCTCAGAAGCCACTTAACCGATTTGTATAATTATTATTTCACCATTGGAATGTGTAGTTTCTCTAGACGGACCTAATGCTGTACGAGTATGCTATTACGGTAATTCCTGAGTGAATCGAGGACAGGTAAGATTAAAATAGATTCTTACGCACAGAAAACTTCAAATATGAACAATAATATATTACTTGATAATTTAAACTTTATTTGGTCTACATAAAATACTCTAATTTTGTACACTTCAGTTTCTTTTTGTCCAGAGAATATAATAGTATTTTTTAAGAATTTTGTCGTAAAGAGAGTATTTTCCCAGGACAAAAAATAAAAGAGATATGGAGTAAACATTAGTATTTTACCATTGAACTCACTGGAGTTGAGTTCTTTTCACAAAGTGTCAAGAAATAGTGTTCCTACGCTCATATTTACCCACATTTTTGCCGTGTTTCTTGAAACAATATTTATGTACCACATTCATTTTCATCTCAGAGAAGTCCACACCTGTGGAGTAACGGTCAGCGCGTCTGGCCGCGAAACCAGGTGGCCCGGGTTCGAATCCCGGTCGGGGCAAGTTACCTGGTTGAGGTTTTTTCCGGGGTTTTCCCTCAACCTAATACGAGCAAATGCTGGGTAACTTTCGGTGCTGGACCCCGGATTCATTTCACCGGCATTATCACCTTCATTTCATTCAGACGCTAAATAACCTAGATGTTGATACAGCGTCGTAAAATAACCCAATAAAATAAATAAATCTCAGAGAATTAACGAACAACGAGAGTGTATTGATTTAGTATGCAGTAATAGTAAGTTAGCTTAGCATTCCATTATTTTATAATCCAAATATTGACTATAGTAATTTGAATCGCGTTAAAATAGATAAAATGAATAAACTATGCAATGAGTGGAATGCAAAAAATGGGGTGATGAACTAAGCGGATTATGATGGATGGGTGAAGCGGAGAAAAATTCTCATAATGAGTGCACCTTTGCACATAGTGTGTTGGACATTGTGCCACTGTCACACATCTGTGATACAGTGCATGAGGGTTGGCCACTAAAGGGAAACTAAGAGATGGAACTTAAACTGAGAGGATTCAATCCGGCATCGGAATTGGAATCCGGTGTGTCTTAGTGGATAAAGCGTCAGCACGTAGAGTTGAAACCCCGGGTTCGAGTCCCGGTGCCGGAGAGGATTTTCCTCCGCTCCACCAATTCTTCATCATAATATGGTAATGCAGAATTCCTGCACGTAAATATCATATGTGCTTCGGTACATCACAATAATAAAAGCGGATTATATTGCGCTATTGTAAAAGTTGTTCCTCCTAAGATTCAAAAGCCCCCACAACCAATTAAAAACTTATTTATCGGAATACATCCGTTATCAACACATTTTTAAATAACCTAAGACATTGCAACATCTTATTTCAAGTGGCATCGTTTGGTGCAAAAAAATACATAAAGTCAATTCTACGCCATCATTTAAAGTTCAAACATAGGCTTATAATTTAATTGGAAATCTTCTTCCAGCTGAGAGTAAGGGCCTTCAGTTCTTACAAGTATATTTCGTTTCAGGCGCTGACCAATCGTCTATTAGGTCCAATATAGTATCAATCTTAAAAGTGTAATTGACTGAACAACTCCAAAAAGTATTGCATGATAATAACAGTTAAATTCATAGTTTTAAATACAACTTTCAAAATGGTTCAGGAGCAAACGACTTACAACATACAAAAAGCTATTATTCACTAAGTAATTACAAAACTGTATTTAGAAATAAGTCAATATTTATTTCTAATAGCCTAAATGCAGCGACGCGCACGGGTATGGCCAGTAGGCTAATTAATATTTTTAAATGCAGTTACCTAAGATAAAAATAGATGTCCTGCTCGAGAATTAACTACATTGTAACTACTTAGGATGACTGCTGAGGGAAGGCTAATGCCTCTTTTACTCCTTTAATCATTACTGCAAATAAAATGAAACTATATTCCGTGCTTACGCCTCCAACTGGCTTATTAACTAACATTAATGCCGGAAGTTGCGATCATTTATAAACAGCTGCAACTGTCACCGCCTTCATTCTGAGCAAACTTTAACCTAAGCATAATGTCGGAACGCGAAGCTGTCCTTCATCCTGACCTGACACAGCTTTCTTGCGGGCATGTTAGAGTTTGCTTTTTGTATCCTGAGTTTCCGACTGATCGAAGGAACAAGCTCTGTGCTGTGATTTGATTATGCTGTTTAAATATTGTATGCTATTCATTTAGTGCTTCTGAATTTCCACTGTAACTAAAGTGGTACTTATTTTTTCCGGCTACAAATCCGGGTGACCTAGTTTCAATTACCATTAAGTTACATTGCAAATGTTAATCTAGAGCCTCATGCCATGCTGCCAAATCTGATACTCGTGAACGTCTAGGATTACTTCAAATCCTCGTGGGTGAAAGAGTTCGACTCTTGAAGATCGATAAAGTCGTGGCAACACACGATGGGACTTATTGAGCACATTCTGACACGTAAATACTATGAAAAATACTCCTGGGCGCCATATCAGATCTTCAAACCTCTATTTTTATCATTGCAATATTTACTTTCTCACTCTACGAAGCATAAAGAGAAAGTGTTATGATGCTGTAAAAAACGATTTAAAGATGTTTACAAAAAATAGGCTCTCAAAGCAACTTTCATACCGAAAATATTAACTTAGATTCTAGCATCCTAGTTATCTGTGAATCCGATCGGTTGTGTTCAATAATTTATCCTAAATTAATTATATTATTTTCATTTAATATTAAGCACTGAATTCAACCATAAGTTATTTAAATGATATATGATAATTTTACTATAACATTAACGAAATTTTATATGTAAAATATTACACAAAACGGTGTTTCAAGCGATATTCTTTCATAAGTATACGTCACTATTGCTTTGAGAAGCTTTCATTATCCCTTCTAATATTATCTGACTTCAATGATTATAATGTTCTTTCAGATACATTTCACAGATTTCTGTTACGCAGCTTTAGCTTCTTAAATAATAAATTAATTCTAAAGTCCTTCATTTCTTTAAGAAAGAAGTATTCCATGCAAATGTTATCTTTATAGGCTTATGGATGGATGTACAAGTCCATTGAATCGCGAGCGAACCTGGCTCATCTTTTAAGGTATTCACAGAGAATTTTTAGTAGAGTGCGCCAGTCGCCCCTAATCATTATAGGTATATTACTTGTATATATACGTACAGGATGTATCAAAAGGTCAGGTCAATTCTTAAGGGGGTGATTCAGGACCTTATTTGCAACAAAAAATCCTGATACACTTTTTCAATATTCATTCCCATTTCCGAGTTACACAAATATCACGTACCATATCTATCCCCATTTGATTCCACTCCTAATGGACCTGTCTGCTTGAGAGAAGGTAGGTTAATTGTCATTTGTCTAGGACAGATGCCCAAAATGTCTCCCATTCGCACGAACACACGCTTCAGCACGCCGTCTGACCTCTCGCTGCACATTATCTAATCTGTGCTGGTGTATCGCCATTGCAGTCGTGTTAATCTTTGCAACAAGCTCTTCCCTGCTTGCTATCTCTGTTTGGTAAACTTTCTCCTTCATGTAGCCCCAGAGAAAGAAGTCCAATTGCGTTAGGTTTGGGGACCGGGTAGGCCAGGTAACTATAGTATCAACTAGATGGTGCTCCAGCACATTTCAGACTTCCAGAACTCCAATGGTTCAATCATTATTTTCCAGGTAGATGGATTGGAAGGGGCGGTCCCATTGCCTGGCCAGCCCTGTGACCCTGTGTCATTAGACACAAATTTGAAAAAATAGACTTCTAAATTTACATGTTTTCAGCATCCCCATTCCGAAATATTGCCCTCCGGCTTCATATCTGTGTGAAACCCTTTATCATAATCTAATGGCAGAATTGTGTTCATATTTAGTGACTACGTGCCAATTGAATCCAGAATAATGTACGTTAAATGGAAACATTTTCACTAAAAAACAGTGATCTTCATAATAAATAAAATCACAGTTACTATAAATAGTTTCTGTTTGTTTATTTTCATATTACAGAAGATGAAGTGATAAATTAAAATAATGAAAACGGTATGTATTCAGAAGTACTTGTGCTAACAGAAATGATTATTTTATTATTATGAGTTTGGAATACAAATTGGTTATGAGATATCAAATTTAATTATCTTATGTGTTTATAGGGCGCCAATGGGAGATTATAAGAAATTTACAACTAACTTAGATTCATTATTGAAAAGACTTTATAAACCACATACCGAATTTGTAATCTGTGGTGACATAAACATAGATTATCTATCAGAAAGCTCACGTAAAAGAAAATTAAACTCACTTCTTGAAACTTATAATCTTAGTCACACAGTAAGTTTCCCAACCAGAACACAAGCTGGAAGTAGTACTGCCATTGATAATATATTTATAGATAAAAGTAGATTGAATTCCTATTCAACAGTACCATTAGTCAATGGGCTGTCTGATCACGATGCACAAATTCTAAGTGTTTTCAATATGAGTGAAAAATTCCAAAGTGTTAATCTAAAAATAAAAAAAAGGATTATAAATGCTGAATCTCTTCATCATTTAAATACATGTCTACAAAATGAATCTTGGGAAAATGTATATAGTACCGATACCATTGATATTAATACTAAATTTAATGCATTTTTCACTACATTTACGAATTATTTCAATGAATGTTTTCCAGTCAAGGTGGTGAAAAAATGTAAAAGTAAAAACACGTGGATAACTCAGGGAATTAAAATATCATGTGCTAGAAAAAGGAATCTATATTTAATGAGTAGGAATAGTGATGATCCTCATGTTCTTAATTACTACAAGAATTACTGTAAAACTTTGACAAAAGTTATAAAAGATGCAAAGAAAATGTATCTGAATGAAAAAATACAAAATTCAGATAATAAGATTAAAACTATTTGGGATATTATTAAAAATGAAACTAATCGATATTCAAAGAGTGAAAATATTACTTGCATTAAAATCAATGATAGTAAAATAGATAACCCAAAATCAATTGCAAATCATTTTAACGACTTCTATATAAATATTATTCAGAACTTAAACATTCAAGATTGTGCAGAAGATGCTGCACTTGGTTACCTAACTGATGCATTTAACACTGAGTTTTTAGGTCTCAAATTTATTCCCACTACCGCAGCAGAAATCATGCATGTGATAAAACAACTAAAAACAAAATATTCCTCTGGATATGATGAAATTCCAAGTAAAGTTCTGAAAGCTTGTTCTGAAATATTATCCCCTCCGTTAAGCTATCTATGCAATTTGTCAATGCAATGTGGTATTTTTCCAGAAAGACTCAAATATTCAATAGTAAAACCAATATACAAAAAGGGAGATAAATGTACTATTGCTAATTACAGACCCATATCATTATTAACAACATTTTCAAAAGTGTTTGAGAAAGTTATGTATAATAGATTATATCATTACCTGGAGTCCAACAATATATTAGTTTTAGAACAGTTTGGATTTAGAAAACAAAAATCGACAGAGAATGCTGCTTTTAGTTTGGTGGATGAAATACTAAATTCATTAAATTCGAAACTACATGTAGGTGGGATTTTTTGTGACTTGGCTAAAGCATTTGATTGTGTAGACCATAGTATATTAGTAAAAAAATTGAAGTTTTATGGCATTAAAGATGAGATGTTGGGTTGGTTTACATCGTACTTATCAAATAGAAAACAAAAAGTAGAAATAAATGTACCAAATAGTCATAAAGTTACTTATTCAGAATTTAGAAATATTAAACATGGTGTTCCGCAGGGGTCAATTTTAGGTCCATTGTTGTTTCTAGTTTATATTAATGATTTAGCCTTGACCATAAACAATTCATCCCATGTAATTTTATTTGCAGATGATACAAGTGTAATTATTTCAAGCAAACAATACGATCATTTTATAAACACTTCTAATACAGTGCTGAATCTAATGAATGAATGGTTCCATGCAAATAAACTAGCACTTAATGTTGATAAAACCAGTGCAGTCAAATTTAGTACACACAATAGTGCTCAGATTTCCTACAGTATTCGATTAAATGGAACTCATCTCAAAGAATCTATAAGCACAAAGTTTCTTGGTTTAGAATTGCATAATCACTTGAACTGGAAAACGCATATAGAATGTATTACTCGTAAATTGAGCTCTGCCTGTTATGCATTAAGATCCTTATCTACTATTGGTGATATAAACTTACTTAAAATGTCATACTTTGCATATTTTCACTCTGTAATGAAATATGGATTAATACTCTGGGGTAACTCGTCTGAAGCTAAACACGTTTTTGTTTTACAAAAGAAAGCTATAAGAATAATGGCCGGTGTGCATAAAAGGACCTCATGTAAAAATATTTTCCGAAACTTAGAAATCTTGACTTTACCTTGTGAATACATTCTTTCCCTAATGATGCTGTATATTAAGAACCAAGATAAATTCAGTACTAATCAAGACATTCATCATTTTAATACAAGACATAAATCAGATCTTCATCTACCCTCTGTTAGTCTAAGCTGTTTTAAAAAAGGAGTTCGCTATTCATGTATAACAGTCTTCAATGCACTGCCTAATTATCTTAAAGATTTGAAGAACAACGAGAAAAGGTTCAGAAAAGAATTAACCAAATTTCTACATACTCATACCTTCTACACAATTGATGAATTGTTTATGCTTGTGAATTGAATTATTCTACTTAAATGACATGTACAATTTTATATAGCTCAACTAAAATATGTTTTTATATTGACTTAATCTGTTTACTATGTATTGTATTTTTTGTTTAGCATAACTGATGAATTGTATGTACTGTAAATTGAATAGTATACTATATAGGTCAACTGATGAATTGTTTAAGCTTATAAATTGAATTAATCTACTTCATATGAATTGTATAGCTTAACGAAAATAAGTTTGTAAATTGAACTAATTTGATTGTATATGTTTGTATAGTTTGGCTGATGAATTGTATATGTTCTTAAAATGGTTACTAGTCAGTGTAGCTCTACTGATGAATTGTATATAGACCTACTGTAAATTGAATGGTAATATGTATAGCTCAACTGATGAATTGTTTATGATTATAAATTGAATTAATCTACTTGATATTAATTGCACAAATTTGTATAGCTTAATGAAAGTATGCTACTTTGTATTGCATATATTTGTATAGATTTGGCCGATGAATTGTATATGCCTTAAATTGAATAGTAATCTATATAGCTCTACTGATAAATTGTTTGTGTTTGTAATTTGAAGCAGTTTGCATGATATGTATTATCAATTTCTGTATATCACAACTGGTTGAATTGTTTATGCCTTAAATTTAATTAAATTGTTTTGTATTATAATATAGCTCAACTTATGAATGATCGTTTGCGTTTGTAAATTTAATAATCTGATTGGCTATGTATTGTATACTTTTAGTAGAGCCATCGATGTTGGTCAGTCGACAGACTCGCTGGGCTGCTGATCCGGAGCTGCGTTCGGGCTTGGGTTGGATCCCCCTTTGGACTTTGGTTTCTTCGGAGGTTTTCCCCAGCCGTGGGACTGAAGCCGGATGGTCTATGGCGAGTCCTCGGCATCAACCCCTTTGATTTGATTACCCCCTTTGATTTGATTACCTGGTTGGGTTTTTCCGAGGTTTCCCCCACCGAAAAGGCAAATGCCGGGTAATATTTTGGCGAATCCTCGGACCTCATCTCATCTCACTACATCTCGCCAAAATGTAAAAAAATGTAAAAAAATTGTACAAAATTGTAAAAATTGTAGAAAATTACTAAATTGTAAAACTATAAAAATTTGTAAAAATTGTAATTGTAATATTGTAAAATGTTGACATGTTCCACATCTAAAAGCTTCATTGCTCATGTAAGATCTATGGAATAAAATAAATGAATGAATGAATGAATCGAAAACTTATTTAAACAAAAGAACGTCTTAAATTAAATACTCAAACTGACTTTAAACATTAAAGTTACGGAAACAGAGTATGGAAGAGACCATTTTTCTGTGTAAATACCTAAGAATTATGGCACCAATTAAGAACTTTATCAGACGAATATTGAAGTTATATATATTCCGCTGTGCGGATAACTTCACAGTTGCGTCTATATGATTTTACTGTTCCTTTACAATAGCGTGATTGATTGAAAGACTCTCGAAACTTGACATATTCTCTGCAAAGCTATACGACAAAACTTACCTACATTTTTCATATTTCTCGGAGCAATGGGGTGAATTATAAGAAGTTGGTTGTCTTTTGTGTTTTGCCAAACAGTTACGAGACTGATGAGTAGGGCTAAGAAGTGTATTCCGTTACATTGCGCTTCATGCGCGTCTTATGTAACAGGCAACATTCAACGTCCTGTAAAGAAGAATAATAACAAGATCCGAGGACGAAATTTGTGACTTAATTTCAAATGAAGAAATTTGTAACAATGATACAGATTTTGAGATAAATAATGCTTGTGTAAAATATTTAAAATATTCCCCCATTGTTTATGCAGAAGTGGAATGAAGTTTCTCTAGATACAAGGCTGTGTTTTCTAGCAACAGGCAATCATTCTCCATTGAAAATTTGAAAATATGGTTTGTTATTCACTGCAACAATATATGAAATGAAAAATTATGTAAAACAAAAACGTAATACACCATCGTATTAACATAGTGAAATAATAAGGCTGATACTTATCAATGTTAAATTATTTGTATTTTCTACAGACAGAAAATAAAAATGTCTCTAAAATAGTGCAATTTTTCTTTAACAAAGAAAATGATGTCTGTAATTTTTTCTTTAGCGGATAGTGTTTCGAAGTCAAAGGAGTAGCTTTCAACCACCTAAATGCCGAGGACTAGCTTACCGTGATGATAAGCATGAGTTCAAACGAATTAAAGACTCACTCCAACTCTGAAACGTACTCAAAGTTAGAGGCGCGCGAAGCGCACTGGTAGTATAACGGCATACATTTTTCAGGCCTACTGATGAGTATTAGCCTATTACATAAAATAATGTTAACAATTTTTATCTAATTTAAGTATTGAATTTCTGTAAAACGCAGACGAAAGACAGTAGCCTACGTACAGATATGGAAATAAATATTGGAGCTCCTTTATTATATGGGCGGCCGGGTAGCTCAGTTGGTAGAGCAGCTGGCTACGGACTGAAAGGTCCGGGGTTCGATCCCAGGTGGTGACAAACTTTCAGAACGGTCCCGAGGTTCACTCAGCCTCCTATAAAATTGAGTACCGGGTCTTTCCCGGGGGTAAAAGGAGGTCAGAGCGTGGTGCCGACCACACCATCTCATTCTAGTGCCAAGGTCATGGAAAGCATGGGGCTCTACCTCCATCCCCCCCCCCCAAGTGCCTTCATGGCATGTTACGGGGATACCTTCACCTTTACCTTTTACCTTTATTATATAAATTTTGCTTACAACACACTGCGCATATGCAGTAAACAAGAGTCCCTCTACGTATGCTACTTGTGGATAGTCGTGTGAAATTGTTGCCTACATATAGCCTAGGT
Source organism: Periplaneta americana (assembly GCF_040183065.1). Lineage (NCBI taxonomy): Eukaryota > Metazoa > Arthropoda > Insecta > Blattodea > Blattidae > Periplaneta > Periplaneta americana. The sequence continues at coordinate 120,507,099 of NC_091117.1, read as the reverse complement.
GGCGTCATAACAAGACTCGCTCCAAATTTAAATTCCCTATCTATGTATGATACTCGTACAATCATAACACAAATTTATGTATTCCAATTGTCTGCAATCATTTTCTCAGCATTTCTTGACGATATAAATGTTGTGTGAGACGTGAATCAAATTTCACAACACCTTTTCCATCCGTAGTGATCTAAATTAACTATTTCGGCATGATCTTACTCAAGTCACTATTTTGAATTACCTTTACATGTTATGCAGGTAATATTCAGAGTGCATTTAGAAAAACGGGAATTTTCCTGTGAATAGAAGCACTGGGCCTGAAGATGCCTATGCTACATCTCACGTCCACTTTTCCAATGAGCAACTGACGCTGATCCCAGATCACATATAGATTGCTCATTCCTTTGTTAAAATCGGTTGCACTTTGAAGAGAACAACCTCAAAGATCGCCACCTGTCCGCCGTAAACGAACACGAGATGGCAGTACAATTCAAATGGGAGTTATGACGTGACTCATTAAGTAACAACAAGATGGCACCATAGTAAACCTGACAAAAGTTGTTACCGTCAAAGCCTATAACGCAGAGCAATCTGGGTATATATGATCTAGGCGCTGATTCAGATTGTAGTAGAATCTGTCGCGGAGGAATCAAAGCTCCCAACTATGCACTCTGTTTGCAAGCGACAAAGTTCTCCACAACACGAAAGGGTCTTTGACGAACCTAATATAGATCCATATAGACAACTCTATTGCCAGCTATTCACAGCATTAAAATGAAGGAGTAGACGAAATAGGAGAAAACGAATTCCCTTCAATAACACTTATGGTACGATCAACAAAATCATGCCAAGTATGCAATGTTCACTTTAATGACAAGCAGAGAGGAGTGTGGATCCAGTATCTTTACTGTGAAGACTAATTTAATAGAATGCATGAACAGAAATGACTATTATGTGCCTGATTGTTAGTGTTTCGCCTGTAGACAGGACAGTGATTGAGAGCCATATAGGTTGCACGAGATTTCCGAATATAATTATACCATCTTGTTCATTTAATATTCAAAATTATATCACTATACTCAATTATCATACCGTAGACAAAACAAGGAATGAAGCTGTCCTAGAAAGAGTAGATAAAGAATGAATAGCGTTGAAACTGATAAGGAGGAGAAAAAGAAATTTGCCGGGTCACTGACTACGAAGAAATAGCCTATTCGAGGATGTACTGGAAGGAATGGTGAAGGGAAAAAACGTTCGAGGCAGAAGAAGATAAAAAATTATAGGCAGCATTAAGATATAATATGGATCATATGCGGAGACTAAGAGGAAGGAGGAAAAGAAAGAAGGTTGGAGAATACTGAGTTTGCAGTGAAGAACCTGTCTTTGAGCAGAAGATGGATGGATGATTGGTTGGATGGATGGATGGATGGATGGATGGATGGATGGATGGATGGATGGATGGATGGATGAAGGAATGAATGAATGAATTTCTTAATTTCATATATTCAAAAAAGGTTTGATCTATTTTCAAATGGAAATATATTACTTTGCTATAAAAATCTGAGTATAAATTCGACATATTTTTTCTTACCATTGCGAAATTAGCCAAGTTTCTCATTTTATATATATATATATATATATATATATATATATATATATATATACGAAAATTACTTTATAAAATCAGTGTCTTTTTTTTTTAGTTGGTTATTTTACTATGCTGTATCAACAACTCAGGTTATTTAGTGTCTGAATGAAGTGATGGTGATAATGCCGGTGAAATGAGTCCGGGGTCCAGCACAATGGGTCGAGGGAAACCCCCGGGAAAAAACCTCAACCAATAACTTGCCCCGACCGAGATTCGAACCCGGACCACCTCGTTTCGCGGCCAGACGCACTATCCGTTACTCCACAGGTGTGGACTAAAATCAGTGTCAACCTTGTTGTCACAGTTATAGGGAAATGAAGGAATTACCGGTATGCATTTTTAAATATATGCCTAAGTATATTAGATATAAAATTCGCAAAATAGTATATGCAAAGTTCTTTCCTCATTACAAATAATTTAAAAGTCAGGTAACTTGGCTCGATCAGAATGGGTCGTCCTTTTTAATTAAGTAACCTACGTTTGATAGTTATCTACTATAATTTGGTATTTGCACAGTTCTGGAAAAATATTTTCCTCTCGAATACTTAGTTTTTTTTTTATGGCTCTCGGTTGACAGAAATTGCTAACATAGTAATAATCGTATTAAGAACTATTAAAAGTATTCACTATTCATTACTAATTGATATTTACCATAAATGACTTGGGATGTGATTCAATATCTACGTTGGCCAAAGGCTATGCGCCATGTTAATGAAAATAAAAATAATACTTACTTCCTTACTTAAGGCTTTTAAGGAAACTGCAGTTCATTCCCGCCCTAACATAAGCCCGCCATCGATCCCTATCCTGAGGAAGATTAATCCAGTCTCTATCATCATATCCTACTTCCCTCGAATCCATTTTATATTATCCTCCCATCTACGTCTCGGCCTCCCCAAAGGTCTTTTTCCCCTACGGACTCCCAAATAACACTATATGCATTTCTGGATTCGCTCATACGTACTACATGCCCTGCCCATCTCAAACGTTTGGATTTAATGTTCATAATTATGTCAGGTGAAGAATACAATGCGTGCAGTTCTGTGTTGTGTAATTTTCTCCATTCTCCTGTAACTTCATCCTCTTAGCTCCAAATATTTTCCTAAGAAACTTATTCTCGAACACCTTTAATCTCTGTTCCTCTCTCAAAGTGAGAGTCCATGTTTCACAACCATACAGAACAACCGGTAATATAACTTTTTTTATATAAATTGTAACTTTCAGGTTTTTTGATAGCAGATTGGATGACAAAAGCATCTCAAGCGAATAATAACAAGCATCTCCCATATTTATTCTGCGTTGAATTTCCTCCCAAGTGTCATTTATATTTGTTACTTTTGTTAAAAGATATTTAAAGTTTTCCACCTCTTCGAAAGATAAATTTCCAATTTTTATATTTCCATTTGATACAATATTCTGATCACGAGACTTAAACAATACTTTGTCTTTTCGGGATTTACTTCCAAACCTATCGCTTTACTTGCTTCAAGTAAAATTTCCGTGTTTTCCCTAATCGTTTGTTGATTTCTTCTAACATATTCATGTAATTCGCATAGACAAAAAGCTGATGTAACCTGTTCAATTCCAAACCCCCTCTGCTATCCTGAACTTTCCTAATGTCATATTCTAGAGCGAAGTTAAAAAGTGAAGGTGATTGTGCACCTTCTTGCTTTAGCCCGCAGTGAATTACAGAAGCATCCGACAGAAACAGGTCGATACGATCTGCTGTACGTTTCACGAGACACATTTCAATTAATCGAACTAGTTTCTTGGGAATACCAAATTCAATTATAAGAATATCATATAAAAGTTATTTCTTAACCGAATCATATGCCTTTTTGGAATCTATGAATAACTGATGTACTGTAATAATAATAATAATAATAATAATAATAATAATAATAATAATAATAATAATAATAACAATAATAATAATAACAATAATAATAATAATAATAATAATAATAATAATAATAATAATAATAATAATAATAATTCCAGGTTGGTCCGTTGAGTTTTATGTCTCGTGATAAAGAAATTTTATAGTCGTGGTTAGGAAATGATCCTTTATGTTTTCTAAGATGAAATACAATTTTATGACCAGTTTTTAAACATGAGAGCTTTCTATTTTACAATTCCATTATTCTCATGATTATTCAGCGCCTTTCGTACAAAGAGAATGCTACAACCTTAATGCATGAAGTAAAATTCTTAAATATTTAATGAAGTGCTTTGCGCCACAGATGTTTCACACTCTGTAGGCACCAGCTGCTAAAAACAAAATTGAACACCGACATGTTTATAGGTTGTGAAGAGCAAAATATTCTCCATTATGGACAAAATTTAATTTAATATTGAACGCTTTAGTTAATGTAAATGTGTATGGAATTATATTAATGTGGCATCGAATGGCTTAGAGTGGAGTGAAGTGAGAGGCTCTTATCAGTAATGCACAAGTGCTGTACAATTGGTGAACATACAATGTCACTCATTTACTCTCTCAACTTCAATGAAAGAATTCAAAGGTTTCATTTACAGTACGATATTCATGATGGGCATATAGTGGAATAAAAATCTGTTAAAATATTAAATGAAAATTATGTCAATAAATGTGAATGAAGTGCTACAAAGCACGTAGGTACCTGCTTGTTTAAGAGAATACTAACTAGGAAATTAAAACAAAAATAAGTATCAAGATTATAAAGTAAATCTTCACATGTTTTACATGTTTTGCAATAACTTAAATCTTTGTCAAATAGCAAATTAGTTCCCTTCTACAAACTGTAATTGCAGAGGCATAGGCTTACATAAATTATTAAATATTTTCATATCCAAATATAAAATAAACATCCGTTTCATGAATTTTACACGAAGAGCACTTTTACAGCAGAAAATATATCTGATTGTAAGTACATTTTTTATTCCTTATGACACGAATAATCATGAGTTAAAATAATGACACTTAGACTCCTTACACCTTGTATGTTCCCTAACTCAAAACATTCTTTTCGGAAAAGGTATTATGTGTCTTTCACGTGTTAAATTTTATATTACCTTGTTACCATGTTTCGGCCTGCTATTGGCTATCTTCAGAACTGGTTGTTGCTGATCTTGGCGCCATTTGTTTTGTTTCCTGTGGGGGTGTGTTTGTGTAGTGTAATGTGGAGTCAAAGAGTGTGTGTTCTGAAATTGAGTTGTGTGTCGAGAACTTCATTTGGATATGTTTTTGCGTGTCTGTATATTTCGACATCACAACATCATCATAAAACAAAATTACTTCACATACAATAACAAATATTACACTCAAACCGAAGGCCTACCCATGGGATCACCCATTTCCAGCATAATAGCACAAATATTCATACACCACATATAACAGACATACATACAAAACAAAGACAACAACAAACACGCAGACAACTCCATATATTGGCACAGATACGTAGATGACATACTAATACTATACAAAGGAAACAAAAGACAGATCCAGAAACTGCATCAACACATAAACAGAATACACCCAAAAGCTACACTACACATTAGAAATTGAAAACAACAAATCCATTAATTTTCTAGACATCACAATATCAAAAGTCGACAATAAACACACATTCAAAGTTTACAGAAAACCCACAACAACAATAACAAGACACATACACAACATACCCAATCACCCAACACAACAAAAACAAGCTGCATTCCGAACAATGGTATAGAAACTACTCAACATACCAATGAGCCAACAAAACTACAAAGAAGAGCTAAACACAATCAAATACATAGCACAACAAATCAGATGCAACCCTAACATAATGAACAACATAACAAGGAAGATAAAACGTAATCACAAAAAACATAAGAATGCAACAAAAACACAAAAATACATCACACTAACATACGAAAACAAAAACACACACAAGATTGCAACCTCATTCAAGAAATTAAATTACAACATCGCATACAGAACAAATAATACTCCACAAAAACATCACAACACACAAACAACATAAACAAACAAATACAACCACACAGGCGTATACAAACTCAAATGTAATACCTGCAACAACTTCTGCCTTGGACAGACAGGCACATCATTTCAAACACGTTACAAAGAACACATCACAGCCATAACAAAATTACAAAACACTTCCACTAATGCAGAACACATCACAAATGCTAACCACACTTACAGAGACATCAACACAGGTATGGAAATTCTACACATCCAACCAAAAAGCCAGAAACTAAACACACTAGAACAATACGAAATATGCAGACACACAAAAACATATCCAAATGAAATTCTCAACACACAACAATTTCAGAACACACACACTCTTTGACTACACATTACACTACACAAACACATGCCACAGGAAACAAAACAAAAGGCGCAAAGACCAGCAACAACCAGTTCTGAAGATGACCAATAGCAGGCCGAAACATGTTAACAAGGTAATATAAAATTTAACACGTGAAAGACACTCAATACCTTTTCCGAAGTAATACTGTATAGTGTTTAAAGTTGTGTAATCAAAATGTATCGAAATATTCATTTAGGTTTCCTGAGTAATTTCTGAAAGCATTTCTGTGTCATTCTGATTCACCCTGTAGATCGCGCATAATGTATTTCAAGCATCTGGGTTGTAGTGTAGGTTCATTGACCACATATTCAGATGTTAATGTTAATGTATTTGAGACAGACTTCAGTTTCTTCAGGAGTCTATTTAGAATAATGGCAGGGCCCAGAAAGTAGCTTACATATTTTAGTTTTTGTAAGTATTTGTACACTTCATATCAATCTTGTTCAGCACTCAAGTACAGGGCGTGAGTATCAATCATCCAGCGCTTTACTTAGCATGTTACCTAGACAGATGTATTTATATTGAAATTTAACAATGTTACATTGGAATATACAGATGGCAACAACGACTGTAACTACCATCTTTCAATGTATTTCGAAACTTTAATTCCCAAAACGAAGCAAGCATTAATATTATTATAGCAACAATTATCGACAAGTTTTCATTTTCCTGTTCTTCTCATACTGTTATCGCCGTAATTAAAAAATTCCCGACTGACACTGACATTCAAGACGAAAAAGAGGTAATATTTGCGGAGAGCTGAAATGTTTCTGTAATAATAATAATAATAATAATAATAATAATAATAAAAATTATTATTAATTTGTTATTATTATTATTATTATTATTATTATTATTATTATTATTATTATTATTAAATCTCCAATATGCATTCATGAATAAGATATAGCTCTAATTTCAAATAATGCGAGTACAATATAAAAATAAATGCAAAAAGTAAAAGTGACCCTAAAAGTAACAATCAAGTCTACATTTCAAAAGGTACCCATTTTCTAGAATTCCTTTAACATATCACATATAAGTGTTATAAAATCGTTCAAACCCAGCTATCTTTCAAATATTTCTCTCGAAGGAGTGAGACACACATTCTTCAAAGCGAGCTTGCAATAGTATATTACGATAAAGGTTGAGAAATGCTTTTTACAATATCGAGGAAAAGTTTAAAAACCAAACAGAATGAATTTTTCATTTCCGAGATTTTTTAATACACTTCACAAACGTGGAAGTTATTGTATAACATTATTTGCAGGATCATATTTCTAAAAGTACTGCAGTATATTTTGTATTGATAATTTTGAGCAATATTATTTCAGAGCCTTAGCAAAACTATACTGTAATGGTACCAGAGTAACAATAAGTGCACTGTAATGGGTTTATTTCAGTATAGTTTTATGTTGAAAAGAATGGTTTCCCTAGAAACAAGTTTCTGTGTCGGAATTCTAGCTTCTTAGGCCTGACAGCAATAGCTGTAAATGCAATAAAAACACGATCGTGCAAAAACTATTAAGTCTTGTGAGTTTGCACTGAATATTCATGTAATAGGTGATCAATTGTCCGTATGAGATATTCAAATATGCATGCATAACTATTTGGAGAAAGAATATTGAGTATTAAAAATATGATGTGATACTTACGTCATCGCCTCTGATAAATTGCGTCATAAAGTATGAAAATTTATATGTCTTCAGATTTGACCTACCTCGTACTACTGGGAAATAAGTAGTTGCCTAAGTTGAGCGTTATCACAGAGCTAGGAAGTTCTTACTAAAGCAGTAGATTTCAGTTGAGTAAAGGTGTAATTCCTATGATGCGGCTGACGCACGCGGCTGACGTAGTGCGTCTGACGTTCACGGCTGACGCATTAGTAGGCGATTCCTATGAAACGTCAGACGCATGCGGTCTTTTGGTAGTGAGCGGTCACTTGCACAATGAATGAAAGCGATTTATTGTTATATTTGAAGACCTGATATTCTAAATATGCGAAGTTCCAATTTTTCAAATTTCATTTTATTCAATCTAAGGAAGGAACATCCATATGAGAATATATTATTAAATTGTCTTTGTTGTAGCTCAACTGTAAGGGACTCATTCGTGCGCCAAAAGATGATGTTGTAGGTATCTCAACATGCATTGCGCAGTGTGTTTTTCATCAATATCTCAGAAAGTTTTTTTGTTTGCACTGAACACGTTTAGAATGTTAGGTCCTCAATTGCTATTGGAAGAAAATGAAGGGGAAGAAATTCTGCTCTAACAAATAAATGAGGAAAACGCTGAAGTATATCCCATATCTAGAACAAGGCGTGAGGAAGGTTTTTTACAATATTAATTAATCTGCACATGTTACAAGATGACAAGATACTTCGGGAGCTTTAGGGTAAACATTGCTCAGTTCAACTATGTTCTCGATCTGATCAAAGACGATCTCAAGAAAGATTCTTCAAGTAGATATCTGTACCCTATAACTCATGAATAAAAGTTAGCCGTAACACTGAGGTATGTAAAGTATAAATGCTTTGTAGTAGTATTGTAGTAATATATTTAAACCATTTTTCTTGCAACATTGAAATGTAACAATGAAAAAACTGTAAAGTAAAAGTACTTTATTGATATAAACTGTAGTAATTTAATCAATTTTTATATTTTAACACTGAAAAAACAATCACAGTGATTGCAAAGTTGCCGAATTTCAAATCCCGTGTAGTCATACGAGTCACGGACGATTCAATGATTGCTGGTATTCAAAGTTGATCATGTCATCCAACTACTAGTGCTTGTTGATGCTAAAGGTTCCGGTGGAAAAATGAAGGGACTTGTGTAGCGACTATCCAATCAAAAACCATCTGCAGTGATCTAATTTTCACCTCATGAATCAAATTTGATCTCAGTTTTTTTACGGATATCGCAATACTTTAATCGATATCATCGTGATTCTGATGCAAACTGTCAATTATATTTTTTCTGTCGATACTCCTATCCTCCTGCAAGTCTATATATAGTTTTTTCGTGGTGTCTTTGGCGTTTACTTGGTGGTCGTAGTGAATTCACCGTTCTATCCACATTCTGTGTTCAAGTATCATTTGTGATCTGAGAAGTTGATGGTGCACCAGCGTCCTCCGCTGCAGTGTCTTCCATAATTAGTACGTCGTCTTCTTGAGTGCTTGTATCGTCACACTGAATATTGGATATGCTTCTGTGACATTTTAAATAACAATTTAATTGTTAATTAATTTACTACATTTCACAGTTTATCGTGGTTTAGAATTTATTATGAACTAGACCCTAATGAACCACCACCATCTAAAAATCTTATACCACTTGCTAGGGGTGTTGGTTTTGCGAATATTGATGGATATTATGTGCGAGATTCATTTACGAAATATTTCAGTAGTCACGCAGGGACAGTATCCTGGCAAAATAATCGTATTATTAGAACTCACTAAGCTAGTTATTTACACATTGTACAACATGTTTACAACAATACAAATGTGTCACATAATGCTAATAAACTATATAAATTTAGGATAGATCATATTTTTCTTACCTAATCTATCGACAAATTCTCCCATTTGTTTCCAAAGGTAACCATGAGTGAATTTTGAAGAAATTCTCTCAAAAATCACAATTTTATTTTTTAAGTCCATACGCCAATTTTAAAAGTCCCGTGGTACTTAAAATTCCAGCTGCGACACGCTCAGTTTTGCATTGTTTTCTCACACTTTCAATTTTCAGCATTTTCATTCTTATGAAATGCTCCTTACGACGCAGATTTTGTGATAGACAGTTGAAAGTTCAGTTCAGTATTTTTTTTTCACTTTCTTAACTTTTTATTAAAAAAGTATTATTCGATATTTAAAACCATTATAGAAGCTTATCTAATCAATCTACAGGAAACCCAGGGCAATTTAAATAAGTATACGTGTGGTGAAGCTTTCCACAAATTATGAGAACGAAAAAAGGCTTTCAACCAGTTTTTCATCTTCCAGAACGGTAAATAAATCTACTGCATCAGACATTATACAGCAAGGCAAGCAGAAGCGAGAAGTATGGCTATCACCCGCGCCTCGCTCTGCTGCGCTCGCTACAGATGATACACAATATGTTCACAAACAACGCATAGTGGCATTCTGTGGAGCTGTGTGGAGTCGTGAATAGTTTGAAGAATATTATTAATTTATATTAATATTTCATGTTCTGAAAAAAGTGAGGTATTCTGTTATTAATATATTATTTATTTAATGTAAATATAATGCATGATTGCAAAAAAAGTATACTCATTTGTTATTAAATAATTATGCAAATTGGAGTGTGTAACACGTTTATTTTTTCCGATTATTCTTCGTTAAATGTTGACGTCTCGTGTTCCTATGCATTCAGTTGCGTTACAGTCCAAATTCAACATCGGAATTATGATACGAACTTCCTAGCTGCCATTACAATAAAAACAAAAAATTTTCTTAAAAAAATTATGGGTTTAATATTATGTCCCACATACGAGATACACGATTAGATTTATAAAGTAGTTGTTCACCTGATGATAGTAATAAATACTGTATCATATTTCAGATTTGCGCTATTATTTTCAGAGTACAATTTTTCTTCTGAGACTAAAAGGAGTATTTCTTTTGATAAAATAGAAATGTTCATTGTTATTTGTTATAATTGTATACTTTGTACGTTATTTTTACATGTAAGGGTCAATTAATTTAGAATGGGATTTGCGAACTTTATAATTACAAATTATTTTTTTTTATATTATTTTCTTGTTCTAAGGCTGTGGACGGTTGGAGCACATGTTTGGTTACCACCCGGCTGTACATGTTAGTCGTTCTGCTTCACTGACACCGAGAGACGCTCTATTACTTTTCATTCGATACCCAAGTTATAGTCCAAGCTCACACAACTTAACAGTTCTGGTACCAACTTCCTAGCTCTAGTTATCATTGTTTGATTACAGAAAATTCCTGTTATATAACATGACAATTTTAAATCTATTTTAAAGAAAGTAACGGTATACTACTTTATGTTTTGTTATTCGATATCCCAATGTGCAGCCACCTCAGAAATGTGATTCACTTATTCAATCTTCGTGAGAAAAGGCCGACAAATTTGTCCTTGCTAAGGTTCTTTTACATGTCGTATATTTACAATGCGTTTTCCTCTTACAAAGCTATGTTAAGGATTTTATTGCCCTTCAAAATTCATCGACCTCGGCCAGATTTAAAGCCGCGAACATAGAATCCAATGGCTTTACGTGAAGACCAACGGAAACTACTATGTTTTCAATTGCTTTCCATCATAACCATCTTCTCCTCCATCGTTTTAATGTCTTATTGCGTTGTTCTGAGATCATTTCATGTTTTTTTTAATACAACGTAATTCAGAAAAATGTTTTCGTATTTCTTTATTAAGTATAATTTCTTTTTTATTTTATCATGTATAATTAAATTATTCCTCTGGGGAATCAACTCATCGTTCATGTTGTAAAATATATCATCCTTAATGCCCCTCCTACCAAGTCTATGACATGATTAGGATATCCTTCAGTAAAATAAATTCTATCATTAAAATTCATAGATAATTTTGCATGTAAACTACGAGTTAAATTATTGCAAAACAAAATTGAATGCCGTTACATAATCTAATAACTCAAGTTATAAATTATAAACATAAGCATATCAATTGACGCTGGATATTTTCTACATTAATAATTTATGTTATAATAAAGAATTACAATTGAAAGATCGAAGAAATCTTAAATTAGTGATACTAAATTATGGTGATTATTATTATTATTATTATTATTATTATTATTATTATTATTATTACTGTGGAATGATAATCACAATTATTATAATCTCATAGCTAGTGGCTTCTATCATACCTAATCGCAGTACTGACAGGTAGATGTAAGCAGTCTACAAGTGAAAAGTTAGAGGATGTTTGTTTCTTAAACAGCTTTTAAATTGACTAATCACTAATTGAAAAATGTATTATGCAATATATTCTAAAATAAAATAGTTCAACTGGTAAATATTAAAAGAGAGAAACTAATTAATATTATACTACATGGCCCTTTACCTGAAATTAAAAAAAAAAGAATTAAAATAAATTGCACAAGCAGTTGTCTCTTCAAAATCTTACCTATGTACCTAGTAGCTAAAGACATGTGATAATATCGTACAGAACTAGGCCTACTGCGAATCTCTCTCATATTCTCTATACTACATATTCACTTGCACAGCATAAATTTACTTCTTTTAAAATAGTGACAAATAACAATGACAGGCAGCGATATGAAAACTAGTCCTGTTTGAAATGAATGATACAGCGTAGGAAACTAATAAAGGATTATCAATATATGGCATAATGGGAACGCGTTATTTCGGCAACTGTTTCGTCTAAATTCAGTTACAATTACGATTGAATTTTGTATTACTTTATTGAGTTTAATCTCACTCTGTCATGAAATCAATTGCAATTTTTATATTACAAAAGAAAAACAATTGTTTGTCTACATATTATTTCTTTTTCGTTTTATCTATCAATTAATTTTTCACAATAGCTTCTCGTATGTCTAAGCTACTGTTATTACTTCACTATTACAAAAAACATGAAATTAAAGCGCGGAGAAAATTGTTGCAATATTTACTGCACTTTTCAAAATAAACCAAAACATTAAAAGCAAAAGAGGGAAGAAATATATCTGAAGAATATAAAAAAACTAAAAATAAGAAAAACTAAATTCACTTGTCCCATATCACTAATAAATTTGCTACTTTGTTCAGAAAATTGGGATAAAAGTTAGGATAATACTCATCACTAACTTCGTTATGAATACAGCCAGCTACGTAGTCTGTAGATATAATTTGTCGAAAGATTTAGAATCTTCCAATGTTCAACCTCTAAATAGCAAATCTAGTATGAAGACCCACCCTGTATCCGTTCATTTGGTAACTTTCTGTGTTCCAATTTTCCTTATAATTATTAATTTTGTTGGGAATGGGAATGATTTCTGGTCCCTGCAGGATTTCGTAATTTCTTTTCTCATCTAACAAAGTTCATTGGGATGTTCAGAGAAACCTTATTCCTATCCATCCCGTGAAATATTATTTCCCGAGGGTGCGTTCACATTGGAAAGTTTTCGTTAACTTTAATCATAAACTTTAATAAGCAATTATGTGTATGTATATATTCCTATGTTTATTAACAAAATTTCAAGTTAACTATATATCTGTTCTCGTTACTTTTATTTCTGTGATTAATTATTTCATTAACTTCTGCGATGTTTATTACATTTTAGAGTTATGCATATGTGAGAAACATACTGCATATGATACGTGTATTGAAAATTATTCTTATTTTCAGTAATTCTTTCAGTCACACAAAGATTGATAAATTTCTAGTATCATAAGAAGAAGTGTTTCTTCTGAAATGTAACTTCACAGTAGGTCTCCAATAATACCCAGTAGGTATCCAAATGAAATAAACATTTAATCATTTCTTTCATCTCTTCCTGTATTTTAAATACGAAATTCAGCAGAAAATTTGAACAGAAAATTAAGAAAGTATGCTGGATCATTAACTAATTAACAGCTCATTCATCAAAGACCTCTATAAGTTTAATTATGTACGTCTTTTTAGATCTTTTCTCAACATCTTGTAGAGAATTATAAAATTTTGAAGTTGGTACCGTATAATCTTTATCAGACTCAAATTATAGACGTATGGAATAGTTTCATTTTTATGTATACCCCATGTATATAATGCTGAAGAAGTTAGTAAACGATTTTAACGAACACTTTTAACAATTGTTAATATTAACGTTGCTTAGTTACCTGGTTGAAGTTTTTCCGAGGTTTTCCCACAACCCATTAAGAGCAAATTCTGGGTAACTTTCGGCGGCGGACCCTGGGCTCATTTCGCTGTCATTATCATCTTCATCACTCGGACTTCACCTGTTGTTGTTTAGTTAACTGTCCGAAGACAGGCCTGAACCTCACAAGAAGGCACCACTTATGAGGCAACTACGCCAGAAGATAATGGGATAGGGCGGCCAGTTCCTTTCCCCCTCCATTGCATACATCGCCAGCTAGCTACATATTATACTAGTCAGACTTCAGATGTACACAAACAATTGAATCGCACTCTTTAGAAAGGAACTAAGTCAAAATGTTCTATTTTTCACTTTTTTTCAGTGTACCAGTGCCGTAATATAAACATCAACTCGATGTTAGAGATACAGGGAAAGGTTTGTTTAAATTCCTTCCTTTGTTTATCTTTGCGTCTTGGAAGTATTAATCATTTCATCAGAAGAAATAAAAATGACAAATTTTGACTTAGTTCCTTTCTAAAAAGTGCGATTCAATTGTTCTTCCTCTGACACATATCGTCAAATGAGATGTACTGCCTGATAATAGATGTACATATCAGCCAGAACCTCAATCAAAAGATTTAGATAACCATAATAGGGGATAAAGCGTCGTAAAACAAACCAATTTAAAAAAAAACATTGTTTAATGAAGTTAATGAAGCTATGTTGGCTGTGTACGCACAGTAAGAATAGGAAAGCTACTGTACTACCAAAACTTCTGTGGTTTTGACATAGAAAATCGAGCGCTAGTGCAGTACTTATTACCTACCAGCTGGGTTGTGGGAGTACCAAGCTGCGTGGAACTGGAATGCGATTCTCATGATTGCGTCAGTTACTGTGTTGCCACGTCAGATGAAATCATAATTAAGGATGGTGAAAACTAGTATATTATGTCGACCACTAATCGAGAGTAGGTGACAGCTCTGGAAATCCAGGAGAGAAATTCAAAAGCTGATAATGACGAATTGGGTCTTAGCGGCTGGGTGAAAGATAGGCCAGATGATGTCAGTCCATCTACAGTAGTGGTTCGCATATTTTCCGTGTCTTCAAAAGTATTGGCGCATCAATATGTAGGCTACAGTCGGCACAATGGGTATCCTGAATATGAAAACAAACCGCAGCCTGTTCTTTCCCTCTACAGGCCAATCACACGGGAAGGCAAAGAGCATGTGACCCAGCGCAAGTGTTTGTATTTTTCAACTAACCACTGCACCGAGTGTTAGAGATGGGAAAAGTTATTTTCTCGTAACAGTTTCAACTGTTCCAGTTCCTTGAAAATACTAGGTTCCAAATAACAGTTCCGAAATAACAGTACCATATGTAACTTGTGTGTAACTACAAGGTGCGTATCTTGGAACCGCAAGGTTGACTAGTATCTGATGGAACGGTAATATTTTGGAACAGGTACATACTACTATTATGTAATGTAATATTGGTATTTTGGAACATGCACGTACGACTAGTGTGTAATATGACAGTGGTATTTAGGACGCTTAATGATCACATAATTTTCTGTATGCCATATGATGCAGTCTGATGTCATAGTGAGCCGAGATATGAATTCGTGGTATAATAAATGTTTTCTGATGCCAAATTGAATTCGTAGATCAGGTTTGTTCGAAGCAGAAAATTTAATGCAATTTTCAATTATTTGTAAATGTTATTGGTGACGAAATCGAAGTGGATCCCAATGGTAAATAAAACCTAAACTATTCTTTCTCTTCTGCTCAGCTCAAGTTTACAATAGTATCCAATTTCTCCAAAAATTAGTAAATAAAAGCTATAATCATTTCGGCCGTGCTAAAATTCATATTAATACCGTCATGAAGAGTAATAATCTCATTGTAATGAAATATGAAAATTTACCGTTGTATTCTTCTAAATAAAAACTTCGACAATAGTCATGTTTTAACAGAATTTAGTTCAATTTTCTTCCTTGATAAAATTCACAATGTAGTTACTATACTCTAATACAGGCATTATGTTAATAATTGTTTGATAGAATCTTATACTCAGTAACATTAGTTTCAAGATAATGTGTACTTTTTTTAAAGAGGCTCTTCATATCTTTACTATTTACTGTATCTTTAACTTTAGTTTCCAACATTTCTTTCAGTGCGACGAAAGGATTCCCAATTCTGCTTTCAAACGTCAACTTACAGGGGCTCGTGGGATCTGAGCCCACTCAATAATTTATCGGGTTATCATTATACTTATGACATTTATTTAACTTATACCTCAAATGTTTGAGCCCACCCAGTGTTTTCTAAAAGTAGGCAACACTGCTTTCCGTTCTGTGAAACAGGCGTTGTCATAATGTAGTTCCAAAGTGAAACGAATATTTTGTAACAGTAAGTATTTCGTACTAGCGTTATTTTGAAACGTAGCATTCCAAGGTGCTGTTAAGTTTTGGAACAGTTCCAAGCAAGGAACCGTTCCAAAATAACCGTTACGTTATTTTTTCCCCATCTCTACCGAGTGTACGTAGTCAACGTCACCCGCTCTTAAACGAAAAGTGTTAATGCTCTGAAGTAGCTATAAATGAAGATGTTACATGATTTTAAGATTCTGCAGTTGATAGTTATATGCATTGAAGTAGAAAACATAATCATGTATCATTGACAATGACGATCAAAACGGAAATTTAAAAACCAAAGTATTTAGGAATGTTTGCGGCATTGTAATTTATAGACAGAATAATTTGGAAACTGTTATCACAATTGTTTATACATGAACCATTCGTGACTGTATACCTTTCCGGATAAAAATCCCATTGCTCTTAATACTTGTAAATACCTGACGAGACGAGATATTCCTTGCATTGCAGACCATGTAGGCTTTTTTTGTACTCGCTATGGATTGAGTTGCGTTTCAATGGGTCTGATGGACTCCTTCCGCCGCGCCATGCATTCTTCTCCAGCCCATAAGCCCGAATAGTATCAGTTATCTCTGGTCTGCCGCATTCACCACTTACATTTCCTAAACTTTACATATACTACATTAAACACCCGCCATAATGAACGTTCGAACAAACGCCAAAATACACACATGCAGGTATGCTGTTTATCGAAACGCAGATGATAATGAAAGGAGAATTGTTGAGAATATTGCTGGAATGAAAAGCAAAAACGGGAGAAGCTCGAGGAAAACCCTTCCAAGTTTGACTTTGTTCACCACAAGCACAACTCCACACCAAAGGGATTTAAATTTGTGTTCGCGATCACCAAGAAGGCACCAAACTTGTCTTCGGACAGTTGACTAAACACGCACGCACACACACACATAAACATATATGTGTGTTATTCTTTGATATACTTCAATCTTAAAAATGTCATACAATTTTGCTTGCTTTTCCTTCCTATTCGAGATAAAATTAGTTTTATATGAAGCATTTCATAATGAGTATTGGGAAAGGCATTCATTTAATTCCCAATATGCTCAGTCGATTTAAGAGAGCAGTGTATTATGATAATAAATTGTTGAACAAATTGTAGATTTGTTCTTTGAATGTGCATAAATTTGATCGAAACTAAAAATGTCACATCGTAAAATTTATTTTCACAACGAAAAGTTACATTTGTTCGGATCAAATTTCTACAGGTTTAAAGGACAAAAGTAAAATTCTTTTAATCATTCATTGTCATAATACAATAAGGTCTGCAAGTCTTGTCACCCCCCCCCCCTGTTTGTATGTTGATATGCATCGATTTTGAACATGTCATAGCAGATGTGTGACAATGGTTGATACTTTACGTTCCAGCTTGTTTAGTGATCCAGAACATCAGTATGGGCACCATCATTGTCGCGGCAAAAAATGATGGGCAAGTCCTCTGTGAAATTTTCCGCAGCAAAGTCGGTGTGATTTCCCTAATGCCTCCCTAATAGCTTGCTTCAAATCTTAAATTGCCCGGTATCGGTATTTCGAGACATGCTGCTTAATTATTCCCCACGGAAATCACACCGCCTTTGCTGCGGAAAATTTCACACAGGACATGGCGCCCATAAACGCTTTGTATCGTTCGCCCGCCTGCAACCTTCCCTCACAAGCAGGCAGGTAATGTGGTTGCACGCGACTCTCAAACAGTCCTAAGAGTGACCCGAAAGGACTGTTGGGTTCCGCCGACCTGCTCCAGACTGTGCTGCTTTCAGATGCATGATAAATATCAACCAAGTCATTCAAACCTGACAATAAGCCTATATATATATAGACAAACTACTGAAAACTTAATTTGTTGCCTTTTGAAACGTACCATTAATAAAGACAAAGAAAACTATTTCTCGTCAACATAATATCCATTAAATGTCAATAGTTATTATAAATTACTTGCACTTTCCTTTTCATCTTAGTAATAGAAATTTAATGCAAACCATTCAAACTTTCAGCTTCATAAATAAAAAGAAATCTGTCCCTCAGAAGTTAAATAGCAAATCAATATTCTGAAGAACGAAAAACTTTTATATATTTTACAGGTATTCATGAGGCTTTTAATTGTTGATAAGGAAAAAGTTAAAATGAAATATTTTTCTATAATAGTTGTTGATAATCATAACAATTATATTCATAACAATTTTTACCGATATCTTTTCAATATCTTTTCAACATCCTCTCCTCTCCTCTCCTCTCCTCTCCTCTCCTCTCCTCTCCTCTCCTCTCCTCTCCTCTCCTCTCCTCTCCTCTCCTCTCCTCTCCTCTCCTCTCCTCTCCTCTCCTCTATTCTATTCTATTCCCTTCCCTTCCCTTCCCTTAACAACTAGTCACAAGTTACGTAAAGTTATTATTTTGTTGAGTCAGATACACTTTGCAGGAATATGAAATGTATAATATTGTCTTATTATTTTATGAATTCTGTAGCGCAATAAATCGTAAAACTGTGTTTCTTTCATCAAGAATTATCTGCCGTTATTTCTTGAGTCAGATACACTGTGCAGAAAAACGAAATGTATAATATTTATCTTATTATTTTATGAAATTCTGTAGTGCAATAAATTGCAAAACTATATTGATTTAATCAAGAATTTTCTGCCTTGTTGGACCATAAAATAAAGATTTTTTGAAATGA
The DNA here is from genome assembly GCF_040183065.1 of Periplaneta americana. Taxonomy (NCBI): domain Eukaryota; kingdom Metazoa; phylum Arthropoda; class Insecta; order Blattodea; family Blattidae; genus Periplaneta; species Periplaneta americana. The sequence continues at coordinate 120,488,145 of NC_091117.1, read as the reverse complement.
CTAAATAGCCAACGAACTTAGATTTCAAACTAGTACTGTTTCATATTAACCAGCGCAGACTGGCTTCCGTGAATGCAAGTCACTTTACCTTATAATACGAGAAAACAGGCAGGCTTTCTTGAGTCCCGCCTGGACTGAACCTATAAAACCCGGGCTGAATGGGTTCAGTCTTAAAAGCTAATTTGCTTTGTAGCGTCACCGGAACCCAAGCCTGACGGCAAGCAGTTACTTGTGTGAGTCTTGTTTGATTTGCCGGTGTCTAGTGCCCACACTGATATTCTGGATCACTAAACAAGCTGGAACGTAAAGTCTTAACCACTGTCACACATCTGCTATGACATGTTCAAAATGAATGCACATCAACATACAAGGGGGGGGGGGGAGTTACAAGACTTTCGAACCTTACTGTACACTGCTCTCTTACATTGGCTAAGCATATTGGGAATTCAATCAATGGCTTTTCCGAAACACGCTATGATATATTTCATATAAAACAATAAAATTTTTATCCCGGAAATGAAGCAAAAACGAGCAAGATGGTATTTAACATTTTTGCTTGCAACATCTCAAAGCATAATCCCCTGAAATTAATGACATTACTTACGGTTCATCCTGTATATATACAGCTAAATAATGTTGCCATACATACTTTTATGATGCTCCCAAAGTATTGTTCGTTTTAAATTTGTCGTTTCTTAAAGTTAGGTTCGATAACTTGATGTAGGTTTAATATTTCTATGAATTATTCGAATAGGCTAATTAACTTATATTTAAAATCGTATAAAATTGTATTCATTAATAATGAAATATAGTTAGTTTAGGGATAGCAAGAAAATGGTAGGTCCAAGTACGATGAATCTCGTATCTTAAATGAAACTGAGAAGTGCAGTTACTTAGTGAACTGGCGTGAACAAGAGTCATCAACTCTGTGCAGACGACTCGCGCTGTCGTGCACACATTCCTCTCTGCCTGGCAGTTATTCAGTCCAACAAACAAAGAATTCCATTCTCTCAAAACCCAATTCCAACTTCCCTTCCATCGCAGTATATGCGGCTCGGCTCTGGAATTCCAGAGGAACAAGAAAAAAAACTTTTGTAATTTAGAATTCATTAATTTGAATTGGAATAGCTCTGACGTCCTTTCCGACAACGAGAATTTTTTTGTTATTATTTCAGTTAACTATATTCTTTACATTTCTATTTCTGCAATGGTGAAGAAAAAAAAATTAATATTCTCTCTATTATTTTAATTTCGAAAACGAAAATGTAATAAAGCAATAGATAGTGATGATAAAAAATCAACTCTGACAATTTATTTTCATATTTTTAGTGTGCTATCATTCATGAAGTTTGCTACATTTTCAGTAACGCCAAATTAACAGACACAGGCAGTTTCGTCCTGTCCCATATCGCTGTGTACAATTATATCTGCTTGATGAAGTCATATGCAGAGACAACAATTGCACAGCCAACCAGTGTTGCCAATTTGTGATTCCTACCAATAGGAGCCTGGCGGCATTTATTAACTTGGATAATAGCCCACATAGAGAATTTTTGTCCTGAATCAATACTTGGAGAGATTCAATTCCATTTCTACATGATTGAAACACATAGAAACAGCTAACGTACAACACGAAGTTTATGGAAACATTGTTTCGAGAATAATGGCAGAATTAAAAACGAATTTATTTACAAATTACGAATATAGAATAATGAATAAAATCCCAGGTATTATGGCCAAGAATATGATTTTCTTATACTGTAACAAATACATTATGTCTCGCGACGAGAATATCGTACGAAATGGAAATATAAAAATTGGAAATGTCTCCTTTGAAGAGGTGGAAAAATTCAAATACCTGGGAGCAAAGTAACAAATATAAATGATACTCGGTAGGAAATTAAACACAGAATAAATATGGGAAATGCCTGTTATTATTCGGTTGAGAAGCTTTTATCATACAGTCTGTTGTTAAAAAATCTGAAAGTTAGAATTTATAAAACAGTTATATTACCGGTTGTTCTTTATGGTTGTGAAACTTGGACTCCCACTTTGAGAGAGGAACATAGGTTAAGGTTGTTTGGGAATAAGGTGCTTAGGAAAATATTTGGAGCTAAGAGGGATGAAGTTATAGGAGAATGGAGAAATTTACACAACACAGAACTGCACGTATTGTATTCTTCACCTGACATAGCCTAATTAGGAACATTAAATCCAGACGTTTGAGATAGGCAGGGCATGTAGCACGTATGGGCGAATCCAGAAATGCATTATAGAGCGTTAGTTGGGAGGCCGGAGGAAAAAAGGTCTTTGGGGAGGCCGAGACGTAGATGGGAAGATAATATTAAAATGGATTTGAGGGAGGTGAGATAGGATGATAGAGACTGGATTAATCTTGCTCGGGATAGGGACCAATGGCGGGCTTATGTGAGGGCGGCAATGAACCTCCGGGTTCCTTAAAAGCCAGTAAGTAAGTAGGTAAGTAAGTAAGTAACAAATACATTTTGTATTAAACAAGTCAATTGCATTAAATAATTTATGAATCATGACTTAAATATTAATTTGCGATGTGAGAACGTTATTTGTATCAGACGTGAATTGAGCTGATTTATTTCTAAATTCCAACCTAGGGAAGTTTCTGAGCTTGCCACAGCAATGTAAACATCTTATCTTTGTCTAGTGTAGAGAAGACAGATAATGAGACTACTGTATTCACCCCCGCGCTACCACAACGCTTTGTTTCTTCCCCATATTATGCACCGCAACCCACATTCAACCTTCCGTTATCTTCGTAAGTGTCTTCGAAGAGTTGCATCCTACACATTATTTCAATAACAAACGGACCAGATAGATGTATGTATGTATGTATGTATGTATGTATGTATGTATGTATGTATGTATGTATGTATGTATGTATGTATGTATGTATGTATGTATGTATGTATGTATTTTTTTATTTATTAAAAACTGCATGTTCCATTACACTGAGTAATACTACATGCACTGAGCTCTCTTGTAGTATTGCAATTATTTACAATCATCTATAACAATTCAAAGTTTACAATCTAATTTGAAGATCAGTTGATTTTGTTTTTGCCATTCACTTATTTCTCTCGACATATATACTGCATTTATATTGATTTTCTGCAATTTGAAATTTACAATCTGATTTGGATTATTTTCTTTTCCACAATTTTCTCTTATTTTTTCTCTAATAAAATGTTCTAAGGTCACAATTAATTATAGCTATCTACCGATGTATGTATGTATGTATGTATGTATGTATGTATGTATGTATGTATGTATGTATGTATGTATGTATGTATGTATGTATGTATGTATGTATGTATGTATGTATGTATGTATGTATGTATGTATGTCTGTATCTATGCATCTGTATCTATGTATCTATGTATGTACATGTATTTTTTTAGTTTATTTACAGTATGTTCCATGACAATAAATCCTACTACATTTCGTTTACATATAAAAATTTCTCAGAGACTTGTCTCTATGCTTCTATATACAATTTGCATTACTTTTGTGACAAATGGCTATGATATCATGTTTCCTCATTCTTTTAAAGCTAATACGTTAAGTTAAACAGCGTATACATTTGCCTACGGTATTCTTCTTTTTTTTTTCTTCTTCTTCTAAAGACTGTCTAGATTTATGGATTTCACATAGTGTATAAATTCCTTTGGATATCAGGCAGAATGATATTGATGACTAACGTGAGGAAACGGAAGAATCACGAGAAAAGCTCCAACTGCGACCTTGTCCGCAATACGTATCACAATGGATTTCTGGGCTTGACCGATACCCGAATCATGGTAATATTATAATATAAGAATATTTATTTTATATGTTCAGTCGAAATGACTTATCCCTATTTAAAAAACAACAAATATTTATAAATATAAATAATTCATTGAAGTTAGAAGATTTAATGCTAACGTTTTTGCCTATTTGGCATCTTCAGGCATATATTCGAAATATCTCATGTGGTACATTAATTTTACTGTAATTGGAATAACCATTAAATGTATACATAAACAATCTTAAAATGAATATTTTAAAACCATGTTAAATAAAATAATAAACAACAGTTGAGTTAATTATTGTTTTTAATTAAATTGTGTGATGGTTAAAATCAAATCAATATTCATATCTACTTCAATTTATAACAATAATTGAAACAACTATTAACACACAAAAAAGTTAAAATTATGGACATTGAAACAGGTTCAAATTATATAAATGTTACCCTGTGTTTAAGATTAATTACTTCTGAAATGTTATCTTATTAATGTATTGCACATGATCGTATATGTGTTTTACGAATTAATGGTTCGTGTCGTTATGTGTGTATTATATCATTTACTTTGTTAAAATTATAACCGTAGCGAAGCGATAAAATCTTGTAGTTGAATTTAATTCCAATATTAAACTTCATTTATGAGCAGATGTCGGAATGTTTCGAATGAATCCTTCAATTTAAGTTGCAAAGTGGATTGTAGGTATAAACTTTTTTATAACAGGAAGTTGAGCTATCATGGAGCATTTCATTCTGTAATACACGTATATCGCAAATATTAATATAACAAATTGTAAATGTTGTTGAATAATTTGTTACGAAAAATGCTCACGTTTAAATTCTAGCTACTAAAGTTGGATGTGTAGATATGCTTACGAAATGTTGCAGATGACGCGTTAACAATGAAGTATCATGACGGCTGTTTCAGTGTGAGTATTACCTGAGGTTGTTTTCATCTGTCTATACCTATGTTACGCGTATGAATATTGTGTGGTTTATAACCCGAACTATTTCTTTAGAGGTTGTATAGGGGGTTTCGGACATGCATATTTTGACTTATCTGAATATTACCACAATATTTTCTAAGATGGTAATATTAGGTCATCCCATGTTACAGTGAATTGATAGTTTTAAAATTGAATTGGTAATTTCAAAAAGGTCATGAGACAGAAAATTGAAATTTTACAGGAGAAAGAAAAACTACCTACAGCATAAACCATCTAAATTTTAATTCTCATACGACTGCCAATTATTAAAGCGTTATCAAGGGAAATATTGCATTACATATTTTTAATTTTTAATTTGGCTTAAAATACATTTTTAAAATCAATGACTCATGATCTTTTTGCAATGAAAGTTTACATTTTACCAATGAATGACATATTTTTAGCAAATAATGTTCTAATTATATAAATTGTTTAATACACCAATATACAAAAAATGAGAACACTTACTGTATGTGTACTATTTTCATATTACATAGCTGTATTTTATTTATAACAAGAGTGAACTCTAATGAAAATCTACACACTTCGGTGTGGTTCGAGTCCTCATGGGGTAAGAAATTTTCTCATGAAATTTCTGCCAGTGTAAGGGACCGGTGCTCACCCAGCATTGTGATGCACTTGGGGAGCTACGATAGGTAGCAAAATCGGTTGCGAAAACCAGCTATAAAGGCTAGGAGGACCATCGTGCTAACCACACAATACCTCAATTCTGGTTGGATGATCGTCCACCTCTGTTTCGGCTCGTGAACGTGAGGCCAGCAGCTGGCTGGTCGGTCTGGGCATTCAAGGGTTGTGGATCCAAAGATTATTATTATTATTATTATTATCAATGTTTTATATCACGAATCACGAATAATGTTTATTCTATATTGAACAGCATTTTTAGCTCTTTTCTTTCCTTAGGAGAACTCACTAAACTTGAAGAATCGTATTTTGACATCTTTCCACAACAAAATCTTACCTTCAAATGCGACAACCATAAGTATTAAATTTGAAATAAAATGGAAACAGGAAGCACTTTTAATTCCCGCGAAAGAACATTTTGAATATAGACTACAGATTTAAAGTCAGTCAATGCGTAAAAGGTCACGAGTCAAAAACTCATGACCTTTCTGCAAGAAATGGAAAATTCAAACTTCGATTACAGCACTGTTTGAAAGTGTATTTATGACTTTCTTACACAGACTGGTCGGGCTACCCCTATATCAGAATGTCCAATGCATAACTCATTTTCGTAAAAAAAAAAGTTGACTCATGACCTTTTTGTAACCACCGATTCAATTTATTTGGATCTTGGTTAAAGCTACTGTGACGAAAAAGATGTAACACACAGTATATATCAACTTGAGAACATTGTGACAGATGTTATCACTAAATGTTAACTAAAGACGACTGGGAGAAAATCGTTTCTCATGTTAAAGACATTGAAGAACTTTACCGGCAACGAGATCATCTGTTGAAAGAAAAAAAATTGGATATGTAATCATACAAATTGGCGGAGGAGTGTTTGGCAGCTATAAATCGACAGTGACAGTGAATGAATAAGAACTTCACGGTGGCATAAGGTAGACCGCATATTAAAAGGGGCTATAATTATTAGCTGACCTCTAGTTACGAGTGTAAATCTAAAATTGTAACGCTGAATATATTTTACTATGAAGACAGTAATATATGTAAGCTCCTCTAAAATTTTGTGTGAGATTGTCTCGGTCGCTGTTACACCTACTTATCGTCGTTGTTCCTGCAATAACTCCTATGCGACATACTTATAGATTTTCGGATTTTTGCTGTATTAAATAACTGAAATAGTGATACAGCAAAAAATGAAATCTCCTATATGTAATTATCAGGCTTCGAGACTTTGGACACGATATAATAAGTTTACTGTGCATGCACTATAGGTTGTTGACTTGCTGCAGGTAGATAGAGATGTGTTGAGGTAACAACGTTGCTATTTAGAGTATGGTAGTATGGGGAAACACACATATGTACATTCTGAAAGTAAATATACATTACACAATAATAATGCGAAAAGAATGTGAAAAGCATTTATTCTCCTGTCTTTTATAAGCATTTGTGTTTAATTATATACAGTGTTAATGGTGGAAATAAGCATGTAGCAATTTTAATTTTTTCATTTATCCTATTGGTCGTCTTTAGGAAGTGCAGTTACTGTACCGAATTGTAATGTACCTACTACAAGATACATTCTCAGTGTCTCAAACGTAAATCTTGTTCGGTTATCTGCCAAAGTTTGTACTGTAGAAAGCTGCGCTCTACGTCGCATGACGTGATAGAAGCAAAACGAAAAAAATCTAACATCATTGCAGTCTCCAAGAGACAGTCCTTTATTCTCGGGTGACTATATGTCCATTAATTTGCTGTTTATAATACACAATGTTCCATATCAGTTATTTTTAAATAAAATTAATTTCCACTTCTGTTTTACACGTTCAATAACCGATGTGCTTGATGTCTTATTAATTCTCTGCATCATTTTCTAAATTAATTTGAGGGCTTCCGGTATCTCTTGCTCTGACTTTTGTAACCGTGTAATACTTTCAGACACAATTTGTATGAAAACCAAATTAATCGTCAGAACATTCAAATTCAGAGCGTTTTCCTTTGCGTATTTGTTGGCATTCATTCTACAGTACCCCCACCCACTGTACGCTTTACCACTAGGCCTATACTCAGTACGCCGTTATGCGGATTTCCCACTGAACTGCTCTATCGGGTCCGAAGTCTCGAAGCCTGGTAATTATATTTCTCCGTTTCGAAAATGTAAGAATTCACATTCTCCTATGTACGGCTACCATAGGATGAATAAATGTGTTTTTCTTCCTACTGGAAAATTTTATATTTTGCACATAGAAGTTATTGCGGTAACAACGACGTTATACTGCGATTGTAGGTATAGCAGTAGGTGGAGTATTCTTACTAGCGTTGCTCAACCTGTCCTGATCGACTTCAAACTTAATATGATACAGTTGTAAAAATGAACAAAATCTCGTGACTGGATTAAAATAATTGCAGCAACGTACAAACCAGATCTAATTAATTATAAGCAAAATTCTCCCCACACACAAGCCTACATTGAAATGTATGTAGTTCTGTATGGCGTTTGCCAGAATTGAAGGGAACATCACAGCCTACATAATTAAATGTTACATAATACAGTTGAAAATTCAATTAATATAATTTAATCCATGTGAATTCGAGTAGAATTTGTTCACTGTAAATGTGGTCAGATATTTGACTCATTCGGAATAGCGCATGCAGAGATTAAAAGAGGTGCTATTACTGCAAGTGTAGGATGCATTTTCCATTAGGTATAAGACTATTTGGTTTTCATGCTCATTTATTTGGTTGTTGTAATGTTTCATTTCCTTGAAATAGGCCCATAAAGTTTAATATCCATTTTGATTAATTTTAATTGATGCACTCAGCGCACAAATGGCCCAACTCACAAAATTTTATTTCCACTCTACTTTGTTAACAGACGCGAAATGCGATACACAAACGAAACTTGTGCTGAAATCTCATGGAAAAGCTGAGAATTATAATTAGGTCGATTTGAACTTTGATGAGAAAAATGTGAGGAGCTCTTTACAGCAATAAACTCAATATGCAAATTTTGTGGGTTGGGCCATTTATGCGCTGAGCGCCTCAATTATCCATATTATATTTTGTGAGTTATACTAATTTCATTATATGTTGTTATTCTCAATCATCATAATAATCACCACCTTGACTATTTTTCACGAATGTTAGATCAGGTGTTGCGTTTCGGGGAAAAAATAAACATTTCAATGTCCTTCCCAACCAGCCTCTCATCTTTAAACCGATATTTCGGAATTTGCAGAGATACAAATGTATTCCTATACTCTGAATTTAAGTCAGCGGTGACCAAAGAGAGTGTCGTGATTACATCGTGTAATCACAGACATTGAAACGGGTAAGAGGAGTTTCCTGTACATTGCTCTGTTTTTCATTCACGTACTGAAGGTAAGCAGTGGCGGTATCATGTCGCTCTACAAACTCTCTCTCTACAAGCAGTAAGAGATGGTTTTGTGAAGAATGAGAAAGAGAACCTATTTGTTGTTCTGTCGGACGAAATATAATATGTTTACTTTGCTCGACGGTTCAATCAGGAGTGTATAGAAATATTAATTGCCACACTGAATAATGCATTATTATTATTATTATTATTATTATTATTATTATTATTATTATTATTATTACTGACCACTAAGTGTGTGTTTTTTATCGTTGCTTACAAGATTATACAAGCTGGCGCATAGCGCTTGAAATACGGGTCTGAAGTGGTTCCCTCGTAATGTCAATTCCGCCGCTCGGAGCGCTGTTCTATACTAAATATTCATAGCAGAACACTTAAATGACATTGACATTTGGGACATTTAAAGGACTCACCATTGCTTATTAAATGCTTCGTACAATATTTTATGGACAATAGACGTAATTTCCAAACTTGTACGTCTCAAATTATACTACAATAAAAGGCTGTCATTCTTGATATTAAAAGATATTACATATTATAAACTAAGGTGTTTCTATAATTCTTCTGTACGTGCATGAATATTGATATTTTTAGATCTTCTCCCTAGGAGGATAAAATTATTAGGTTTTATCTCAATTTTAATCTCCTTAATATTTTTAGATGAGGATAATTATTTATTAGTTATTCATTTAATAATAATATTGTAGAAAAACTGATTCAGTATTATGTGCCAAAGAACTGTTAAACGCCAGGAATTGACATGTCTTAAACCATAGCCAGGAAGAGAAAATGAGATAAATAAATGTGAGAAAGTCAGCTACCTAATGGAGTTTGAAATATCTCGTGCTCTAAAGCCTTTAATAGAACAGAATTTCTCAAAAGAGTAATGATTAAAATAGCTTAAATAACTTGTCCATAAGAAGTTTTTAATTTTGAAAAACTACGAATTTCTCGACCAATTATCGAGAGAAAATTTTAGAAAATTCCTGATTATATTCAAGAGGAAAGTTTAAAAAAAAGCAAGAAAAACCGTATATTACTCACTGGCTCTTGATGACAGCAGTGACATTACTGATACAGCAAAGCTTGAGATTTTTATCCGCGGGATTGATTAAGATGTTATAAAAAGTCCCGACGCTGTTATTTCCGGCGTGACTCCGCCTCTTTGCTTACGTCTTAGAAAGCGAAGGCTCTATAAAGTCTAGGTAGGTAGTATCGTTCGCCATTTTTGTTCTTACGTTGCCGAGCTACCATACGAGGAATCTATTTGCCACACCGTTAAACATTATCATGTCGTAGCTCCTATGATAATAAATCAAACGCAATGTAATTCAGCAAATAATTGAGTGATAAATAACGTCTTCGTGTGCTTTCTGCGAACGAAAGAGCTAAAATGGCGGGCGATTATATTAAGTATTTATCGAGCCTTAAGAAATGAATCAGCGAATCACAAGACGCACACGCGCACACGTTTAAATGTAGCCGACCTGCAACGCGATTGGCTGCCGGAAATTAGAGCGACGGAACTATAGCAAGGAACGAACACTGGTTGTAGTTTTCATGCCAAGTACCTTTCCTCCGTCTCCTTACTTCATAGGCTGTCTGTTGCATGTAATCACTGTAGTTCGAGTTTTGGTCACCGCTGATCTAAGTTAATTCCTTTGAGAAAGAGAAAGTATACGTGAAATGAGGGGAGAAATTTTACACCATTCTAACAATAAGAATCTTCCTGTAAATATGGTGCCTTAGTACATGTTAAAATCTTGTGATTTAACATTAAAGTTGCGCCATTCAAATATTTGCAAGCAGTAGTAAAACTTAATTAGTAAATATTTATACATCAGCTTCTATGCATGATATGACGTATTAAACGAATTTATTGTACGGTACTGTAAATGTTTTACATTGCGTAATGAAGTTGCGTCAATTTTCTCTTCTGCAGATTCAGGGACAAACGCATATTGTTTATACAATCTTTTAAAATATCATTACATATTTTTTGTCTTAATTATGTTGACAAAATTACATAATTTATATTGTGGCATAAAGTGAAAATAATCTCTTTTTAGAAATCTCATCTCTACTGGGTTTAATCTTCAGAGATCTTGTGTCCGAGGAATAAAATTTCGTTGCCGTCTAGTAGTCCATTCTTGAAATCCTAATCTCTTCACTCAAAATTCAGCATAACTGGCTTCAATTTCTCCACTGTATTAATATCTCGTGATGATACTTGTGAGATAATCTGGAGCTCTCTTTAACACAACATAGTTTGGAATAAAATTAGTTTAATTTTAGAACACGATGTTGTATCATTTGCTTAACTGGATAATCGACTCATCGTTTATATTGTAGAACTTAACATCCTTCAGGCTAGTGCCAACTACATTACAGATAAGGAACATTTGAGCCTTCACGACAGGAATAGAACATTCTCCCATAAGAGAAGATCCGTCGCAGAAATTTATAGGTACAGTAACTTTGCATGTAAACAACGGATAAAATCAAATCATAAGCTTCTTTATTACCAAACAATTTAGAATATCGTAAACTATAATTTAATGTAAATTAAGAGCATGAGCACTAGAATTGACTTCCTACTTAACAGAATCCAATGTTGTAATGCAATTTGAAATTAGATGTGAATATTCCAGTTTTGATGTTGTGTAGGAAAATGCAGTCAATGAGGAAAAATGATCGAACAATTATAGGGCCTAAATAATATTAAGCAACAAATTATAATTTTAACAACAATAACACCAAAGTATCAATTGATAATCACATACAACATTAGCGTGGTCTAGAGTTGACGACTGAAAGTTGTGTTCGTTTTACTTCCTATTTTCCTTAACTATAAAGCGAGTATCAGGTAATGTATAAAACTACTTTGGCTCATCTCGCCAAAATACAATCTCACCAGTAGTCGCCAAAATACAATCTCACCAGTAGCGATTCCATTAATGATAGATGACACAGAGTCATTGAAAACTAATTAAAAATATGATATTGTAAGATAAATGGTCCGTCGAGTTAGTTCTGTGGTAGCGTGTCTGCCTCCAGAGTAGCCGGTCCGGGTTCGATTCTCGGCGGGGTCAGAAATTGTAATATACTCATCGGGATTAGCAGAGATGGTGCTGCACGATTTCTAATCACTAAATTGAGCACCTATAAGCCTGAGTTAAATGCCAAATCTCTCCGCACTACATATGAAGAGAAGGCATAATATGTCACTGTTGATAGTAATTCTTCCGTCGGATGAGGACGTTAAGCTTGGCGGCCCCTTGGTGCTATTCGACAGGAGTAGGCTACGTATCGACACCGGGTTTCTCCTTCTCCCTTACTCACCTACATCATCTTCACCAATTCCCTACATTACACTTACACATACACTCACCCTAGTACACGATATAATTCTTCACAAATACACATCATGCATAATGTGGCTCGCTGAAGTGCAACTTTAAAAAATAGGTCACAGTCCTGCCATCTATGCACAGCATGCGGAACTCGAATCAAACAAATGAAGTGGGTAGACACACACATATACTGTCTATATAGAGTTCTAACATATACGGTATACACTTACAAAATATTTCATATAGTTCTCCTTGGAAAAAGAAATACAATCAAGAAGGATGCTATAGGCCTAAGAATACTTATATATTCGCACACACACATATATATATATATATATATATATATAGTCTTATGAGTAGGCTAATGTGATAATTATGTGTTATTTTTCCAGAGAGGAATGCGCCTCGCTTTTTATCACTTCTCCTCTCTCACTGTATCCATCCATCCATCCAATCGCCCATTCATCCATCCATCCCTGTTATTCTAATTAGTAACAGAAAGATGTGTTAATAATTTATTAAATATTATACCGGTAATACAATAAAGTTAACTTCATTGTTAAATGTTTAACAATACACATACACACAGACATAAGTACATTTTGTTTAAAATGATAAGCAGGTAAATTTTAATTTAAAATATCACTGAAAATAAATACTCTTCTCCTTAATACGGCACAAACGCTATGAAACGCGTATGAAAGCAAGCAGATTGTGTTATATCAACAGTGACACGTGATTAGAGGAAATCCCTATGATTTTGTGTAACGTCTAGCTATAAAAGTATAATCAGTGTAATTGAACTAGGGTAATTAAATAAAATTCCTCTAAAATTCCATAGTGTCTAATGAACGAAATGAAATAAGTTATGAAATAACAGTAAATGCTCCAATAATGATGATGATGATGATGATGATGATGATGATAATAATAATAATAATAATAATAATAATAATAATAATAATAATAGTTTCACGGGTTTAGACAGCTCGGCCTCCTCTGTCTTCAAAATTCAAACTGGTCGTTCCAACGATTTTTGGGCTACCTCTTGTTCTATATTTGGTCTACACTATTAAAACAAATGAAAAGATTTGATTGAACAGATATTACACTGCCGTCATATCCGATAAACTCAACAATGTGAACGAGCCCAATGACTATACACAAGGATAATCCGCATATACGTAAACATAACGTACTTGGAAGAGTTTACTATAATCCGCGGGGGAATTACAATATCAATTCATATTAGAAGTAATATTATTCAGTTATACTTTGACATGGACACAAAACAGATGTTGGCACAATACATGCATAACGATGGAAAGTTAGTACATATTATGGATAAATAATATTTTTTACGGAATATTCTGATGTGTATATATATGCAGTATGCCAGTTTATTTGTAATTGTCTGAGACTTAAAAATTGTTATTTATTCTTCTCTAAATAGTACAATCTGTTTTAATGCTTTATTATTATTATTATTATTATTATTATTATTATTATTATTATTATTATTACTATTATTATTATTATTATTATTATTATTATTATTATTATTATTCTTCGAGGATTGGCTATTACTCGTAGGCTACCTGATTTCATTTCATTCATTAGACAAACTTATATTCCTGTATAGGAGTTACTCGCAATGATAGGGATTTCTTCTAATCTTCTGTCACATTTTTCCTTTGAAGTGTGCAATGCAGAAGTTTATGTGGGATTCTATCTGATTCATTCTTTCTAGATGATTTTTTCATTTATTTCTATGTGTGTGAATATTACGGACAGCATATTCTATGTTCAATTTTTTAAATAATTTTTAAATTTCGTATCTGGTCTAATAGCGAGCATTCTGTTAAAGTTTCTGATAGCTGAATCTCTGTTTCTTCAATTTTATTCTTCTTAATTGGGTTGATGAAATTGTCTAAGTCTCTGAACCATATAAGGTTCAAGTGTTCGTAGTGCTAATGTTTAAACATTTTAAAGGTCTGTCCGACCGTACTTTTCTAATTAGGATTCATTTCATTGTATCTATGAACTCTTGAAAATTTGTCAGCTTGTTTTCTTTGTCTCTGGAAAGGATGCAAAAGAGACTGCAACCTAAGAAACCGAAAGAATTTACTTGTTCTTAAATTTGTGCATGTAAGCTTATCACTATTTTGCTTCTCAGTGGTTTTGATACAGTAAATGTCAAGGAACTACCACTAATAATAATAATAATAATAATAATAATAATAATAATAATAATAATAATAATAATAATAATAATAATAATAATAACAATAATAATAATAATAATAATAATAATGGCCTTGAATGTAATGTGAAGATGGAAGAGGCAGTAACTGTGTGTCCACTCCCAGTATTCAAGAAGAGAAGAGAAATAAAGGGGACATGTTTCACGCTCTTATGAATTCTATGATATGCTTCGAACAAGACTGTTTTTAATCACATTTCTATAATGCGTTCGGAGTTTATAAAATGTCATTGGGTGTGTAGGCGTCTTCTTAGCTCATATCTACCCTTTTTGTCTAAAATAAGTAATTAACATATTTACTAAGTATCTTAGCGGGCTAGCGGAGTGGTAGAGGGCTGGCCTCGCATTCGGGAGGTCCGGGGTTCGATCCCAGGGGCCAGCAATCCTAACTGAGGTTTTCCATGGTTTCCTCAGTTATTTCCAGGCAAATGCAGGGATTGTACCTCTTGAAAGTCCGGCCATGGACGGCGATCCTTCCCTTAATCCTTTCATATGTGTGAGTGAATGATGTGTAATGTCTTAAATGTTTGTGTTGTATCGGAGGTGGCCCCGGCATTGAGCTGATCCCTCATCCGGGGAGGCCCTCCATGTCCTTGTGTGGTCAAAAAAGTATGTATGTGATCCATAGTAATTCCTCTCCCGACAGGTCGCGGCCCTGTAAGGCCCGGGTGGCGTGGGTCGTGTAAATGTACCTAGAAGGGAGAGGTTAAACTGAAAGAAATAAAGAAAGAAAACTAAGTATCTTAAATAATAGAAATAAATTAATGCTATTTATTTGCTTATCGGAAATACAAGTTGAAGAGAGAAATTTGTTTATTAACAACAAAACCCGCCCTAAATAAGAGTTCATAAATCGGCCTACTAGGCCTAATCCATTCACAATGAACAATGATTAAAAACAATTATATATGTGACAAAATAAAAAGAGAATAATAATTTGAAAAAAAATAAGAAAAATAATGAGAAAACATAGGAAATCATTTACAATAAAAGTTTCTTGAATATAAATGATTACTAATTATAGCTAAGAATGATTTTAACACATGAGATCCTATGACATCTATCGTTGCATCAGAAATTTTAAACTGTTTAAGTTGATTTAAAGTTTCTAGAGGGATCGTGCCACGGACACCGAACATGAGCCCAAAAACTGTCCAATGTGTGATGTGATATTGTTCTCCGAGATGCTGATAACAAGGCTCATATATGTTTTTTTTTTTAAATATAGGCTATAAATATAATTATAAGCAAATAAAGCGTTTATATTTGAAGCTATGCTTAGTTACAGTATTTAGATTTACTTCTGATATTTTATACACGTTAGAAAATACGTAAATAACTTATTTTTTAGTAAATTGTCTCTAAAATAGTTGCTTTTCGGTCTGTATACTCAATCCGAAAAATTGATAGGCCTAAGCCACTAAAGTCATCATAGCAACCTTTAATATAATACGCCAACATTGTTTCATTATGTTTTTCAGACGGCTGACGGTGAGAATATAACAATTGATTGACTATGTATTATATCCATACATTTATATTTACTTTTACTTTACTTTATTTCATATAATTTAGAGAGCTTTTACTAAAACCTATTGTATGCACCAGGGTCGGCTTTAGAGGTAGTGCCGTTGTGCCATGGCACTACCAGAATACAGAAGGAGAAGGAGAATTCATATTTTCCGCTCAAAACCTGAAAGAAACAAGTTACGCTTACACAAACTCTACCGTCAATATGATCTTTGCAGCGAAACACGTTGTAACCAGTGTTTAGAGGATGGGTCTGTGCCAGGCACTACATCCCATAAGAAATATAACGGGATGCGCGCGCAATCTTCATGTTCACTCGTCCTTTTCAGCATCTAAAAGCATGATCTGAAATGTGCCAGGCACAAATTGCCGCTGGCTTTTCCAATGCTTGTAAAACTGTATACATCCCCATTTACTACGCCGATCCCTTACTACCTCCCGCTCTGTCTGTCCTTCCGCTTTGTCGGAACAAGTTTCTTAGCGAAGACTGCAACAATAAGATAATAAAATCTCTCCCGGTTTCTTGAAAACTTGGCTTGAGAAAGTTTTCACTTTATTATTTCTACCAACAGTACCAAGTGTAGTGTGAACGTGTTAAGTCGTGAGGTTGTCTTCGTAATATTGGTCGTGTTATCGTGTTGTGTGCTGTTAAAAATGAATTCGGTTGGCGCTTTATTGAAATCTCAGTTTTCAACATTAACATATGAAAACAAACTTCGTGTTAAAGAATTAGGCAGACCAACACCGCACTTAAATATTCATCAAAAGCAGCAAAAGTGCTAAAGTTAACAGATCTCGCAAATTCAACCCGGATATTTATTTAAAAAACAACTGGTTGTGTGGATGTGATGTGAAGAATGCGTTCTTCTTTTTCCCGTGTGTTCTGTTCGGAGGTGAACTTAGCTGGTCAAAAGTGGGTGTGACAGATTTAGTACACTTATGCGGTAATATAAAAACACATAAGTCAAAGGTTAATATGAATAACGGCTTCAGTTTGTCTATGCTGGGTAAAGCGAACACTGAAAATCAGTTAAATTCACACTACAGACTCGCGATTGCAAAACACAATGAGCAAGTTGATAAAAACAGATATGTGTTAAATTTAATAATAAATTGTATACGATTTTGTGGGGCACTAGATTTAGCACTAAGAGGGCACGATGAATCTGAGGAGTTTTGTTTGCAAAATAGACAACTTCAACAAAAAAATGATGGATTTATTTTCAAGTCAGAAGAATAGGAGAATGGGTTTTATCTATCGCGCATATTAACCTGGTCAACAAAAGTGCTCAAGTGCTCCAGTTGTATACATTTTGGTGAGTGATTATTATTATTATTATTATTATTATTATTATTATTATTATTATTATTATTATTATTATTATTATTATTATTATTAGAGACGAGAATTTCATGCACTATAAAATCCCAAAATATGCATGCATTCATGCACTATCAAACTATGAAATATGCATGATCAAGCGAAAAATACATTAAAATATGCACTTTTATTTTTGTTTCAAAATGTCTTATTTCACTTCACTTTTTTTGCACAGTTAAAAACCTAATAACATTTTTAAATTGGTTTGTGTGAGGTTCCTGCACTTGTCTCTATATTGCAAGAAGTTACGGGTTTAAACTTCAATGAACATATTTGTGACAGTGTCAGGTCAAATTCTTCATTCGAGTTTTCGCCACAAATGACCTTCTTCACTGAACAAAAGAATCCGCAGTCCGGGTTAGCATTTAGGACCCTGTCCAATTTGTTTTTCGCCGCTACATCCACTTTCTCACGGGCATAACTGAAGGATCTATGAAATTCTTTAAAGATTATTTCTTTTGTTGCATTCTTGCAATATGTGAAACAGATGCGACATGCTGGTCGACTTGAAATTTTTTTAGTGCATTTCATCTGAAATTATAATAGACCTTACGGTTACCTAGATACGATTTAAAAACAGACATCGTAATTTAATAATTATTTTGAACAAGTTTTGTAATTTTTTTTACAAAGAACAATTGTCATATAAAATATTCGGAAACAGAACAGCATTGCTTTACTCTTTACTCCAACAGTCGCAAAATACGACATCCTCATCTGACCTAATAAAATATTTTCCTTTACAGTAATCCACTGTGCAAAGAGTACACTTTTGGAATCTTGAAATTGGAAACATATTAGAACCACATTAACACGCGCAAACAGAATAAACAAGCACATTAACAACTTACGACATTCACACACTGCAAACAGAGTTTAACGGTGATTCCAATTTTAGAAGAATCTAAATTGTTACTAGTACTAGAAAAGGAAGAGAATTTACAACCTCCCTGAAAGAGGATGCTTTTGACCTAAATTATTTGTCGGCAATTTCCTTGAACCCTCTATATTTCCTCTCTACTTACTATTCTCAAAATATCCAACGTAATAAATTTATGACACGCAGTGTATAGAGGGTCGTCGGTAAAGTGTTGTAAAAGTGGACTTCCGTCCAGGGAAAGGGTCCTCTAACACCTTATTGTGAAAATCTTAACATTTTATTTAATTTTTCTGTTATTTAGTTTTTTCTTTTTTTTTCTTCAATCCTGATTTCTGAAGCTAAAATATGGGACATAAAATCGAGAAACTAAGGTGTCCACACAAAACCATTAAAACATGCATTTAAACTGAATTTAATGTATATTATATGCATTATTAAGCTAAAAATTACCTAAATATGCATTATGCATGTTTTTATCTCTAAAAAGTCGAAAACATGCAAATATGCACGGGAAAAGTACACATATTTGGAACCGGAAAGTAATGAAATGGATAAGTACTAAGTATGAGCTATGTCCTACGTTCCTATAAAAACATGCATTTGCATGGAATTCTCGTCTCTAATTATTATTATTATTATTATTATTATTATTATTATTATTGCTTATAGTAGGAAAAAGAGTTACCCTCCCCCTTAGGGTATCCTGGATATACCACTGATTTTGGCACTATGCATTAAATATATATGAACCGCCACTGGTATGCACCACGTACGCAAAACCTTTAGCGGACACATTCCTTACTTGAATTCGTCCACAAAAACCTTATTTTGCGTATTTGATACATAAATAGCTATTCTTATATTAAAAAGAGGAGGAAACCCGCTGTGAAGACTATAGGCCTATACCCAATGGTTTATTCTAAACTACGAACGCTCTATAGTATGAAAGTGTAGCTTTTTCCACATATCATTCTCGTGTGTTCGCGTGCCTCTGTAAATCTGCCGATGTATGTCTTGTGGCTGTATTATGCTGTAATAATAACATAACTTAATTATAATTTAAAACGACACCAATGGAAGGAAACGATTATTCAAATTTCTAAGTGAAAAAAACGAATCGATCTGTAGAACTCAGAGCATTGAAGTGTCGTATTTCAGTTACCACAAATTTTCTAAAAAATTGAACAAAAATAGCCATTCCGGGGTATGAAAATTATTTTAAAGATCTACAAACATTATGAAGGTTCGGAGCAAAGTGTTGTACTAGTTAGTTCGCTAAAAATGCAGGTCCAATTTATTACATCATGTCAAACGATGGAATTCGACAGAGTGATTAAAATTGGAATAACGAATTTTGTTTATTCTCGTTGTTTTCATTGCAGATTTTCATTCAAAATTATTTTGACACGAGCTTTCAAGTGTAGAAGGATCGAAAGTTAATCCTTTAAGCCTCATTGATCTCATTTCGATATTATTTCCACAGTTTATAATCAGTAGCATAAAGTCATTAATCTACATACTTTTCTCTCTATGTATTTGTCTATCCACCCATCCTCTTATCTGTGTATCTGCTACTCTATTTATAATGTAAACCATTTACCGTCAACCCACCTATTCATTCATTAGTCAATCAACCACCAATAAACTACCCATCATTTTGGAACCACCAGGTATTAATCGAGCAGATGGTAAACGACCCGATGGTCTGACCTTAATTCCATGGTCTAGAGCAGCGGTTCCCAAAGTGTGCTCCGCGGAGCCCTTGGGGCCCCGCAAGTGAGTCTCAGGGGCTCCGACCGCGGCAGTTATGAAAATGACAAAAATTTCTGCTTTCATCTAGTCGCTAGTGCGAAAAACGTAAACTACTTCCATCAACTCCACGCAGGAGGAGATGAAGAGGCTAGTGAAAGAAAATGACCATCTTAAGCAGGAAGTGAGTGATCTGCAGCAGTACACACGCAGAGACAATATAATGCTATTTGGAGTTCCGGAGGTCGATGAACAATCAACTTATGAAGTTATTGACCAAATATCGGAAGTCATAGGCGGTATAGTGAATTGGTGCAACATGATGTAAGCATAGCACATCGTATACCATCCAGGCCAGGAAAGACGCGTCCTATTGTCATCCGCTTCACAAAGAGGAGAAGTCGTGATGAATGGCTCCAGCTGTTCAGGAACGAGGCCAAGAAAGACGACAGCGGCCCTGGGATTGCGACAAAGAAAGTCAACAGGGAACTTCCGGAAGGAAGAATCATAGCAGGTGACCAACTGGCAGCAGTGACCAGAGACCTTTTGAACAAGACAAGGGATGCAGCACGACTGAAGAATTATAAATTTGTATGGGCAAGAGACGGTAAGATATTTGCAAGAAAAGATGAAGCCAGCCCCGTGAGTAAAATCACTAATGTTGACGATGTAAATAATTTGTAAATACTATTGTGTCGGTAACCACGTTTAATTATACAATATAATTGACTTAAAAATGGCTAGTAATACTATATTAAATGAAATCCATCAGTGCAAATTTAATAACAATAATAACACAATGGTTTTTAACGATTTACTTCACTGCAATGAGTATATTACCAATATTCTATCAGATCTTAAAATATTTCACTTAAACATTCGTAGCATCAACAAAAATTTTTCCGAACTCTGTGTTTTACTTAATAATTTTTCCTTTTACTTTGATATTATAGTTCTAACTGAAACCTGGCTTGATCATGACTCTGGCTATGATATTAATGGTTATAAAAATTTGTTAAAAGTAATAAGTATAATAAATGTGATGGTATAGTTGTATATTTCAAGGAAAACATCGTAGTGTCTTTAAGTGATATTGACATTTCCCATTGCAACGCTATACATTTTCAATTAACACTTATTAATGCTACTCTTGTTAACCTAACTGCAATTTACAGATCTCCAAAACTATGCAAAAATGAATTTCTGAAAAATTTTGAAAGCTTCTTGTCAATATACAAAGATTTAAACAACCATGTTATTCTTGGTGACATAAACATTCAAATTTTAGAAAATAGATTAGATAATTTTGGCAACACGTATTTAAATATCATGCATGAATATGGATACGTGAAATACTTAAATTCCATTACTCGTCCATCATCCAATTCATGTCTTGACCATATTTTCCTAAAAACGGGAAATAACTTAAATTTTATACCTGGAGTATATGCAAGCTCAATAACAGATCATTATATGACTTTTGCATTGTTGTCAATCAGTAATAAAAGTATTAGCAGAGAAGCCACTGAACCTTCGGACAATTATAAGCTAATTATAAACCATAAAAGCCTAATATCAAATATTAATAATATTAATTGGGAATCTATATTCTACAATGAAGACGCAGATACATGTTTCGATAATTTTTATAAAATACTCTGTAACCTAATTTGTAAATATTCTAATCATGTCCCTCTCAAATTCTCAAGTAAGTACAAAAAATTAAACCTTGGATTACCACAGGTATTGTTAAATCAATACGATCTAGGGATAAGTTAGCTAAGCAAGTTAAACGAGACCCACAAAACAATGTTCTATTAAATTACTACAGAAAATATAGAAATATTCTCACTAATGTAATAAGAAATCAGAGAATCAAATATTATTCTGAAAAATTTAACAAAAATAAAAATAATCCAAAGCAATTTTGGAAGACCATAAACGAAGCTACTGACACCCAATGTAATAAAAATAGTATATTAAAGACAATTATAAGTCGAAATGGAATAACAATTGAAAATAAGGAAACTATCGCAAATGAATTTAACGATCATTTTACTAATGTAAGTCATGACATCGTATCTAATATAAAAAAGAAAGTATTTGGTACTCATCACTATAAGCTTTATAATAAAAGTATATCATCTATGTTTATGTTTCCTGTAAACGAATGTGAAATCATTAATATTGTAAACAGTTTAAAAAATAATGTGGCTCCTGGTATTGATGGTATTACAACAAATACCCTGAAACTTATTATCGAAGCTATTTCTAAACCACTTGCCTTTATATTTAATTTGTGCATATCTCAAGGTGTATTTTCCTCAGCCCTAAAACATGCTGTGGTGATACCAATTCACAAGTCTGGTGACAAAAGTAATCTTAATAATTACAGACCCATTTCACTATTACCCAGTCTCTCTAAGGTATTTGAAAAATGTATAAAAACACGGTTAATAACATTTTTAGAAAAAAATAAACTACTAAATGATAATCAATTTGGTTTCAGAAAAAATTTGTGCACTGATGATGCTATTATGGCAGTTACCTCAAAAATAATTCAACAATTAGATGTAGGAAATAAATGTCTAGGAATTTTTCTAGACTTACAAAAAGCTTTCGATACGGTCAATCACAGTATACTTTTGAATAAAATGGATAGATTAGGAATTAATGGAATTGCTTTAAAATTATTTAAATCTTACTTAAGTAACAGAACTCAAGCAACTAAAATAAATGATCACCTTAGTAAATCACGTAACATTGATATAGGTGTACCTCAGGGGACGATTTTAGGTCCTGTTTTGTTTTTAATATATATCAACGATTTACTTAAAATTGACATTGAGAAATATTCTGGTACTCTGTATTCTTATGCTGATGATACTGTGGTTATATTTAGCGGTTCGAGTTGGAATGAAACTTATGAAAATTCTAACAGTGGTATTAATATTATTAAAGAATGGCTGGATGCTCACTTACTTTCTTTGAACGTTTCTAAAACAAAATTAATACCATTTTCATTAACATCACATGGCCTTGAGCAACTAGAAATAAATAATAATATAAGTATAACTATACATGATTGTAACCTACCTACTTGCTCATGTAACGCTTTGAGTATATCCTCACAAGTTAAATATTTAGGCATTATTATTGACCAACATTTAAAATGGGACAAGCATATCTCCTTTCTGTGTAACAGATTGCGTAAAACAATCCACAAATTTTCCATTCTACGCTCTTATTTACCTGTTTATGTTCTGCGTACTATGTACTTAGCTCTGTTTCAATCAATAATTCAGTATGGTATTTTAGGTTGGGGAGGAATGGCAAAATCGACTCTCCGTCCTTTAAATCTGCTCCAAAAAAGAATTATCAAAATTTGTCTATATAAACCTTTTGATTACCCAACAAAATTAATTTTTCAGGAATTTGGCGTATCAAATCTAGAACAAATTTATAAACAAAAATTGCTGATTTACTTCCATAAAAACCACAATAAATTTAAATATGATCCTCATGAATACCAGACGAGACAAAACTACAGTTTCTTTCTAAATACTCCCAATTGCCACACAACTGCTGGATTAAAACACAGCAGAAATTTTGGACCCAAAATATATAATACATTAATTAGAGCTTACCCTGAGCTAAGTACACTTAACACACATAGATTTAAGAAACAAATCAGATTAATTATTTAATTGTTTAAGCTAATTGAGTTAAAATTGTTACTCTAATATTCATGTACTTCTGTATTTTCTATTTGTATATAGACCCTGTTATTACATGCTGTATGTATTTTACCATTTATTAATGTGATTTTGCTCAATGAACTCTCGTAATTTTGTGATATATTTTGTATAACTGATCTGAACTACGCCCGAGCACGAGCCTCTGCTCTTTCGGGCTGCAATGCCTAATGTAGCTCAAGTGTATAGTATTAATAAATATTATTATTATTATTATCAAGCGAATAATACTTTCTCAGAAAGTAGTTTCATTTCTTCTTGCTAGATAGAAGCAGGAATAATAGATTTGCTAGAGTCATCAGCCATCAATCAGTGCTCAGTCAAAAGGGGGATAACATCAGCTGTAACCTTACTTTCGAAGAAGATAGTGCGAATTATTTGGGATTGAGTTCAGAATATGCTGCACATGATCCTGCTTCAGAGTTTACGATGCCTAGTGTAGAGGTAACCAAAGGAAGTAAAAAACGAAAATATTGTGATTCATATTTGGATATGGGATTCACTGAATTTGCTGATGGACGTCCACAATGTGTGAAACGTAACAAAGTTTTGCCCAATATTTCTATGTTACCTGCCAAGCTTAGACAGCATTTCGAAACTCATCCTGACTTCACAAATAAAACTGCAGACTATTTCAAAAGAAAATGTGACGAACTCCATGCAGCTCAAACAAAAATGTTATCTCATGTAAAGACAAATAAATACAGAGTGATTTATATAGAACTGACACATTTCTTTCTTTAATTATTCCGTTGGAAATTCATTCAATGACCCAATTTTAGCACCAAATTAAGCAGAATGTTCTGGAGTTTCGATTCCTTGTCACTAGATGCGCAGATGTTTATGTTTTATTCCTATTGTTGGCAGCACTGACCCAATTTTAGCATCAAATTAAGCAGAATGTTCTGGAGTTTCGATTCCTTGTCACTAGATGCGCAGATGTTTATGTTTTATTCCTATTGTTGGCAGCCGTTTTCGACATTTTGTGTCAACGTGAAAATGCAGTTCACATTAAATCAACGACTCTTCCTTGTGAAGCAATACTGGATTACGAATTCAATTACAGCTACTCAAAGGGCATACCAGAGAGAATTTGGTGTTCGCAATCCTCCCAAAAGAAACACAATACTGGGACTGGTAAACAAATTGGAAAAGGTGAGTGAAAAGGGCAAGCATCGTTCATCTAGGCTTCCCACAGTTGTTGTTGACGTAAGAGCACGACTGGAGCAGTCACCCAAAAAATCATTAAGACGTTTGTCGCAGGAGACAGGGTACACCTACTCAATGTGTCAGAGAGCTGCGAAAAGTGCAGGCCTAAAGCCATATAGGGTTACGGTCAGTGGCGGTGCGTCAATAAGAGCACAAGAGCACGTGAACAGCTTGTTTCCATTAATGTAAGACTAGTTTTATTATTTGATACCGTATTGACGTAGTGGGGATGTATAATATCAGAATCGAGTGTTTTAAACTTCCCGCATCTTGCATAAACTTCTTATGTAAACTTGGCAACATCCGTTCACGTACAAGCCGTGCTATTTTCGAGATGGTTACAGGAATTTCACGCATGCGCGGGAGAAAATTGTCTTTCGCTGGCCGCTTATGACTCGTCAAGAGCACAAAGCGTTAAGTGAACATGATGAGTATCTATCCTACAGATGTCAGGTCCATCATGCTATCGTTCACGTGCTATATCTCGAGGAGAAAATTTAATAGCCTGTAGATGTCAGCATCTGACTGTAGGAACGTTTACTTTACGCGGATGTGTGCACAGTGCTGCTACGAGAGTGTAGTTTGTGAATTACTATACTTCAGTGTCGGCATAATAGCATAGTTTGACTTTCAAACACGTGCTGGCTGACTATGGTGGTGGTATGAATTTAAGTATCTGTACGGTAGTGTATGATATTTAAGAATAATATTTACTGGCATGTATTTATAATAATCAATCTATGCGAATGGGATTACAGTACTGGTATAGGCTATAGTGTATCAGTGTGTTGTGAATCAAAATATATTACTGAACACACGCGTTTGTAAATAACGGCACTGTGGTATGTATTAATTTTTAACAAACCTAAACAATGAACTCTGTTCAAGTAATTTTGAACAGTAAAGAACTGGGTAAACTGGCTAACCAGGAAAAATTGGAAATAAAAAGACTGGGTATCATTATTATTATTATTATTATTATTATTATTATTATTATTATTATTATATGTTGTTTTGAATTTATATACTTTTTTTCGATACTGAAACATTGGAATCATGACATTTCATATTAGACTAAACGTACGATTTCAAATTCTCTTCGATTTTGGAACCACAAAATTGTGAACACACATAATATTTTATCACGAGGCGCCACTGGTTACGGTTGTTCATCAGCTACAGGAACCAGATAACTGTGCGTAATTGGATCCAGGATCTATCAAATGATGTTAAAAATACCATAATTTCCCGTGTCAGTCAAACGAAATTTTTGCTACAACTTGACGAATCCACGGACATTGCCGGATTAGCTGTGCTAATGACGTTTGTGCGGTACGAATTTTCAGGCTCTTTTCATGAAGATATTTTGATCTGCAAGCCATTGCCATCCTCTACAAGCGGTACTGAATTTTTTTTTTTCCCTGGTAGATGTCTTCATTGAAAACTCGACACCATGTTATTATTATGATGTACCGAAGTACATCATAATAATATGATATGCGTAAATAATCACTTAGTGATTGAAGACGGCGCTCATCCCGCCGGATCCCGGGCACTTAGTCACTCGTAATGAGTGTACCTCTGTACATAGTGCATTGGATATTGCGCCACTGTCATACAGTACATGAGGGTAGGCACCAAAGGTAAAACTGAGAGACAGAACTTAAACTGAGGGGATTCGATCTGGCATTGGAACTGGAATCCGGTGTGGCTTAGTGGATAAAGTTTCACCACGTAGAGCTGAAAACCTGGGTTCGAGTCTTGGTGCTGAAGAGAATTTTTCTCTGTTCTATCCTCCTTCATCGATACCATCAGACAATTGCATTGACGTATGCACAGATGAAGCAAAGACCATGGTAGGTCCTGTTTCTGGCACTGTTACAAGGGTCAAGAAAGTTTGAAAAAACTGTACAAGTAGTCATTGTGCACTACACCGACACGCCCTTGCAACGAAAAAAAAAATACTAACATTATTAAAGCGAGTACTACACAACGTCGCCTAAATTATCAATTTTGTTAAGGCACGACCTTTGCAGTGTAGGCTACTCAAAATCCTGTATGAAGATATGGGAAGTATACACAAGTCATTGTTATTAGTTATTTATTACACACAGAGGTGCGCTGCTTGTCGCTTGATAAGCGTTGCCTTCACTTTTGAATGACCTAAAGTGTTTGCTAGCAGATTATTTGAATGATTAGGAATGGTTGTGCAAATTATGTTACTTGGCACACATTAAAAAAAAAAATTAACGAATTCAGCAATCCATACAAGGGGAACAGAAGGCTATATTCAATGCTAATGACAAAATTGCCGCATTGAAGACAAAAATAACGTTCTACATGGAAAGAGTCTAGAATAAGGATCTGACATGTTTCTCATTGACTTCAAACTTTATAGAAGAAAATAACATAAAATGAATAACTCATTCATAGCAATAATAAAATAGCACCTTGATAATTTGCTTTAAAATATGAATTCATACTTTCCAAGGGACACTCAGGAATCGATTCGAAACAAATATGAGTGGATAGTAGATCCATTTCCAGTGAAGTCAAAACTATCAGCCCTCAATGCGCCCTCAAACCACTTCCCGAATTTTGGGCTGTTAGGGGAGGAACTTTCCATATTAAGTTCAAAAGCTAAATTGTTTGGATGCAGAAGACGATATGCATCTTCAACTGACTTCTTTGACACCAGACATTGACGAACTCTGTTGTAAGCACATTCTTCACATTAATTCGGGTTTAAATGTAACATTGTAACATTTTCTAAATATCTTAACTACCGGTACTACTTATAATTATCATTTTATAGATTTAAATAATATTGTCTCCAGTTCGTTTTTACTATCGTTTCCTTTATATATATATATATATATATATATATATATATATATATATATATATATATATATATATATATATATATATCTATCAGTGGCGGCTGATTGACTGAGGCAAGTGAGGCCGGGCCTCAGTCACTTGGCTTAACTGAAATCAAATTTTGTTTTTGTGTAATGTATCTGTTATTTGAATGAAGCATATATCGCTGTAGAAGCATTTGAAAACTTTGTGATGTAGATAGATCTTGTTTACGGTAAAATTTGTTCCTGAAGCCAGGATCGCTCATGTCGGGTCTGGCTTGTGATGTATATAGACCTGTTTTGCAGTGAAATTTGTTCATGAGGCCAGGATCGTTCGTGCCGGGTCTGCTTCTGGATTTTCGTTTGTCTTCGCGGGCTTTAGACGTTGCGCTTTAAACGTAACTGAGGCACAATTCGTCTGGCCTGATCAGGTTTCACTCCTCTCAACCATGGGCCGGCCTCAAGGGTAGAGTGGGGTGGGAATAGGGTGACTTATCTTCCTAAATAGGGCATAAATAACAAACATTCCAGTTCTTTGGCAGGCAGAGACCCACACTATTCTCTCCTCTTATATCTTAGTTTATGACTTAAGCGAGGGCGTTGTACTATTGTACTTCGTGTATAGTAGGGAGCAGGAATATTGGCGGATGGAGGTATACCCCTTCATACTACCCAACCCATGTTCCACCCCTACTTTAACTGTAAACGTTCTTCGAAGGGTCGCTTCCGAAACATCTTCCACTCCTCGCTACGTAACCTAAAGTCTGTAACATCGAAATAGTGTTTATATATAAACACTGTCTGTGTGTCAGTATTTAGTGTAATTTCTGTGCACAGCATTATAATTATTTCATTAAACAACAGCACATGTGAACACTTCATACAAACTACTGGTATACAATATGCGACATGATTTTATAACTACTATACTGATATCGAATAGCATTCGTATTTTGAGGTGAATGAACTAAGAAAATCAGTTGAATTCATGTCTCCCAAGTTCGAGAGTCTTAGAGAGGAATTGGCGCACACAAGACATGGACTCAACTCCACGCAGGAGGAGATGAAGAGGCTAGTGCAAGAAAATGACCATCTCAAACAGGAAGTGAGTGATCTGCAGCAGTACACACGCAGAGACAATATAATGCTATTTGGAGTTCCGGAGATCGATGAACAATCAACTCATGAAGTCTTTGACCAAATATCGGAAGTCATAGGCGGTAGTGAATTGGTGCAGCAGGATGTAAGCGTAGCACATCGCATACCATCCAGGCCAGGGAAGACGCGTCCTATTGTCATCCGCTTCACAAAGAATAGAAGTCGTGATGAATGGCTCCAGCTGTTCAGAAATGAGGCCAAAAATGATGGCAGCGGTCCTGGGATTGCGACAAAGAAAGTCAACAGGGACCTTCCGGCAGGAAGAATCACAGCAGGTGACCAACTGACAGCAGTGACCAGAGACCTTTGAACAAGACAAGGGTTGCAAGAAAAGATGAAGCCAGTCGCATGAGTAAAATCACTAATGTTGACGATGTAAATAATTTGTAAATAGTATTATGACGGTACCCAGATTTTATTTTATATGATATAATTGACTTAACAATGGCTAGTAATACTATATTAAATGAAATCCATCAGTGCAAATTTAATAATAATAATAATAATAATAATAATAATAATAATAATAATAATAATAATAATATAATAATGGTTTTTATTCACTGCAATGAGTATATTGCCAATATACTATCAGATCTTAAAATATTTCACTTAAACTTATAGTGACCTAATTCCTGTTTTCCTCATTCTCTTAATAACCAGAATTTCAATCTATTACGAAAATTTTAATTTGTTGTATTAATTAAAGTTTTTTTAAGTATTCGTAAACACTATAAATAATTCCTTTCCTTTCTAGACATGTCGCTCAACTAGGCACAGAAGCAATTCCACTGTTAGTATTGAAAATTACTGTTTGAATATGTACAGACAACAGCTACGATGACTACTCTCTCAATACCCAACGATTGGCTTGCAAGCAACTACACCCGAACGCATCGACACACTGCCAGTCAGTCATCCCAATGGACAGGTCAGAAGAGAGGGGGTGGTACGTGCAAAAATGTGCTATGTACGACCCGCCAATATCTTTGCTCCCTACTATAGTGAATCTGGGCCAATGTCGTTATGTATTTCGGGAAAATATAAACAGAAACAAATGCGAGAAATAATGCTGGTGTAGTTAATTCATTGTTAGAGTGTCCTTTTTCGAGAAGAAATAATATTGAAAGAAAGGAAGTTTAAATAAAGAGAGAGCCGACCGAGATACCTACGACATCGCTGACAATTTTTCTGACAGATAATCTTGAAACGCGAGTTTCTATTGCATCCTGGTATGGGCAACATAAATGGTTAAGTGGTAATGTGGTGAAAAATAAACTTCTCTGTTGGCCTTGTGTGTTGCTGTCAAGGGAAAAAAATAAAACGAAAAGAAAGGGAAATTTCAACACATAATATGGGTTGCTTCATCACACAAACTATCACTGAAACTAGCAGCATAACAGCTTATTTGGTGAGTGAAATTATTATTTTTCATTACTAACAGTAGTAGTAGTAGTAATAATAATAATAATAATAATAATAATAATAATAATAATATAACAACAATAATAATTAATATCATAAATAAACATTTTCTATCTGAGGCACTTAAACTAGTTGCATCTGGCCTCACCGAGGATTTGGATCACAGGCCGCTACTGATATATATATATATATATATATATATATATATATATATATATATATATATATATATATACCTTATTATTCATACTTTCGTATACATATCATGTGTATTATATTTCATAGAACATATACAGACAGAACTAAACACTAAACATTTCTTGGGGCTCCACGAGAAACTTTTGGTTGAAAAAGGGCTCCGTGGCTCAAAAAGTTTGGGAACCGCTGGTCTAGAGGAAAAATCTTTAATTTGTGACTCCACTTGCGTTGACACTCTAGCTCCATCTCACTTACCGAATACCTCCAGACGCGCAGCATCTGCTGCTGAATTAGCCGTGAAGAAGAAAGTCAACAAATATGCTCATCTTTTAGACAATTATATCTTTGTCCCATTTGCTGTGGAGACCTTCGGTCCTTGGAGTCATGACGCTAAAGTTTTGGTATCTCAAATCGGCCAAATTTTGATCTCCATTACTGGTGATCGCCGTTGCACTACTTATTTGCGTCAACTCTTAAGTATTGCTATTCAACGCGGTAATGCAATGAGCGTTTTGGGTACTCTTCCAGAGTCCAGCCCTTTGGACGAACTTTTTCTCCTGTAAAGTTTTTCATCTCTATGTAAATGTTTATATTTAGTTTTTATATATGTGTAATTGTAAAGGTGAAAATATTGTTAATCCAATCATTTTACTTAGGCCTATTAATTTTTTCCATCCAATACCCTCAAACGTACCTCTTCATGTCTCCTTCAAAACCACCAACATTTTTTATCCATAATGTGCACACATCCTGGTCTTATATCTGCCTATAGGCCTACCCATTTATCTGCATATTATTCCATATAACTATCAAGATTTCTGACCATCAATCTAACCATTGCTCGACCCATATTACCAATTTCCAAAAGTCTGCAACATTTCAGGTAGCTCAGTACCAGAGCGACGATTTCTCATTTTGTGTACGCGGAATAATTTCCTGGCATTAACTGCATTAATACTTACGGATAAGATTTGAAGATAAAAATTATCTTACGGTGAAG
This sequence comes from Periplaneta americana, assembly GCF_040183065.1. NCBI lineage: Eukaryota > Metazoa > Arthropoda > Insecta > Blattodea > Blattidae > Periplaneta > Periplaneta americana. The sequence continues at coordinate 120,456,535 of NC_091117.1, read as the reverse complement.
AATGGGTGGAACGGAGAAAAATCCTCTCCGGCACCGGGACTCGAACCCGAATTTTGAGTTCTACGTGCTGACGCTTTATCCACTAAGCCACACCGGATTCTACAAGGTGATCAGTTTGGGTATGGATAAAACAAAAACACCGTAAACATTTATTACTCAACTTTATTTGTTGAAACTTTGTGCACACAACACTGAAATATGGGAGATTCCTCAGAGCTCAACATGACTCCCATTGCGCACCCTGCACAACTCATAACGGTGATGAAAATCAGCCCATGTCCGTAATAACGTAAGAGGGGTGATTTGTTGAAAAGCTTGAGTAATTTTTACTCTCAGAGCATCAATGTTCCTGAGTTTCTGTGAATAGACAATGTCTAACAAAACCCCACACGAAGAAGTCAGGAGGGGTTAGATCTGGGAAGTTTGGGGGGCCAAGCCAAGAGATAGCTGCTTCCCGTACTGGGTTTCGTCTGCGACATCCTGCATGTTTTTTAACACAGAACCTGTTTCTACAAATGTTCGATACCACAACATTATGGAATCGTATTCAGGTACATTACGCACACCATACTCACGTCGAAATTCTCTTTGAACTCTTTTAACACTCTCAAATTTAGCATACCAAAGAACACACTGTGCCAGCTGTTTATTTGTAGTAGCCATTTTAATCATTTACGATTTTCATTTGTCCTTTCAGATTATACATTGTTGATTGTCATATATGGAAACTCCCATCTTTTAATCATAATATATAACCAGCAAGAAATTTTTCCTATTATCATAACAGCTTTATAATAATAAATTAATATTATCCATATCCAAACGGATCATACTGTAGTTCCGATGCCGGATTGAATCCTCCTCAGTTCAAGTTCTATCTCTCTCTTCCCCTGAGAAGGATTCAATCCGGCATCGGAAATAAAATCCGGTGTGGCTTAGTGTCCCGATGCCGGAGAGAATTTTTCTCCTTTCTACCCATTCTTCACCATATGGTAATGCAGAATTCCTGCACGGAAATATCATGTGTTCTTTGCTACACCTTATTAATATAAAAATTATCTGTTATAATTCTTCTATATCCTTCAACTCTACAAATTCCATACCACTAAAACGCTCGATGCCACCTCATTTCATACCACATTGTGCCATAAAATATAGTGATAGAGTGCAATATGAGCTTTCGTGATGAGCTAGGAAGCCAGACCATTGCTCACAACTGTGCACTGGTGTCAGTCATGGAAGCCCAGATGGACGGACCATTTAGACTGCGAGAGTGCTTCTTTCGGTGCCAGTCGACTGGATAGCGAAGGTGTCAGAGGACTGCCGTTGACGAGACCAGATGACTTTTGGGGGTGTGTTGCAATATCTGGTTATTGTAACGGAACTATCTCAGCTATCTGTGATATCCTATGCTGAAAATCCACTATCTCACGCTTCCTTCTCAATGATTGTACATATAATGTATCAACTGTAATCTAAATATAGGCCTTCTCTCCGCCATCTCTGCATAGACAACGTATTCATGCAACCCACAACCACCTACCAACTACTCATTGGTAGTCATGGATGTAGGCCTATTAATTAATGCACTCATTCATTCACCATCCATCCATCAACCAATGCATTGATCTATTCATCTATTTATGGGTTCATCCATCCATCCATCCATCCATCCATCCATCCATCCATCCATCCATCAAAGTACACATTGAATCACATATCCAGCCATGGATTCATCCATCGATTCGTTCACTTATTGATGTACCGAATTGCTCATCCATCAATTATCCGAACATTCAACTATTATTCCATCGAAACCTTATTCAATCCATCCATCGATCCAATCATCGATGTATTCATCTATAAATCTACTCATCCATCCATCCATATCGATCCATCCATCCATCCATCCACTCATCCAGGAATCTACACATCCACCTACCCATTAATAAATTCATTAATTATGTCACTCAGACAAGACATCACATTGATAACAATAACACGTCAAAAATGACTTTCATACTCCATCGGCAAGTCTATCGTGCTATCAAAAAGAAGTGCGTTATATGGCAGTAAACATTTTTAGTAGCCTCCCTATCGATGTAAAAAATGAAACTCAAAACATAAGATTATTTAGGGCCAAATTAAAGAAGTACCTAACTTCCCACGCCTTCTATTCTGTAGGTGAATTCATGACATTCAATAATACTTCATGAAATTGATACTAAAACTTTGTGTTGTACTAGTAGACTATATTGTAAATCTCATCTGTATATATTTCATCTAGACTGTGACTATAAATTAAGACTTTATAATAGTATTAAGTTTTTGACTTGTTCCATATTCTAGCTGTAAAGCTATGTATGAATACCATGGAATGTTAGTAAATACAATACAATACAAGAAAACAAGTAACAGTAGGCAGTAAATGGAAACCAAACCTAATCCTGGTTTCCATTTAGTATCAAAGTTGTTACGCCTGAACTTTTGCACCACAATGTTGTAGTTGCCTATTTTGCATATAATTGCGTGCATACATTGGAATAAAAACGCATTTTTAACTCAGAATGTCTCGTACCTTGTTAAAGCTTATTCCAGCTCAACAGTCATAAGAATAATGAAAGTGGCAAGCGCATATAAATAAAAGAGCGGCGCAAAATATGAAAATATTTCACTACGAATTAGCCTTTATTAATGTATACAATCATTATGCACGCCGCTTCAAGCACAGTTCTCTCGAATCCTTTGAGTGCGGCTCTGGAAATTCCAATTTGTGTGCGGTCACCAAGAGAGAGGGGATGTTAGAATGTGGCCACACGCAAGAGCTGAAGTAAAAAGGGTGACACGCCATATCTGTGTCAAAATCAGCCTCTCACGAAGCCAGAGGGTGGGTGATGGTTTTACTTGATTTCTTTAAGCAGTGAGAGAGACGAATTTGTCAATGTCAGTCTTCGTGATTGGATTTCAATGATATATATCTAGCACAGAAAACACCCTCAGATTGGTTATAGAGGGGGAAAAAGGTTTATCGATGGTTATCAATGGAGTAATTCCTTTCCTTGGCTTTCAGATTGAATAATGATGGCAGAGACAGTTTTTCATTTATTAGACTTCTTTCCGTAAAGGTAACGAGCTCGCTTCATAAGATGGCCGTCGGTGTGTATGCAGGCTACATTACAAGTTTCATTTCTCAAATAATTTTATACACGCACATGGATACTGTCTTCACTTCATGCATTCACTATGTTAATTAAAAATCATAACGCCTAACTTTTGACTTGTGATATGAAAAAGTGGGTACAAGAGATGGCCGCAAGCCCAACACCCCAAAAATAAACTATTTGAAGCATTATTTTTTCCGTTTTAAATCAAGAAAAATCTGCAAAATTTATGTCAACACCGCACCGTTGAATAACCGATGAAAAATATTGATATTATTAGGCCTACATCTACATCCGTTTCCACTCTGACAAAGGAGGAATACGAGTAAAATAAACGGAAACGGCTTCCATCTAATTAGACATCAGAGGGTAGATAATGTAATCTTTCCCGAGATAAGCAAACATCCACGCATTTTGTTATTAAAAATGTAACCTGCTTTTGTTCGAGATTATAGAAATAAGGGTTATTACAAAGGAAGGAGAAATAAGAGAAAGAAATTAACAAAGATATTCGAAAGGAATGGACAAGAATAGAAAATGAAATGGTGGAAATAAACAGGACGAAAAGAAGAAATAAGGAAAATATGAAGATGAAAAGGAAGAAAGGCAAAATACGGAAAGAAATCGACAATGAAAAAGAAAACGAAACAAGAAGGTAAAAATAACATGAAGTAACAGAGGAAAAGGAAAGAGAAGGAAGGGGTGATAGTTAAGAATGATATAATAAAAAAGTAAAGGCCGAATTGAAAAGACAAGAAAAGTATAATGAAGTTAGTTAGTGGGGTTTAAAAAGGGCGCGTAGTTACTCTGACTATTAACGCCCTTATCTAAAATTCTTCAAAAACAAAGATGTAAACAATACAAGCTGAATGCTAACACGAAAATAAGACACGTCACAGTAAAAACGAGGTACACAAATGCAGTGTCCACACGGTGATTCGTAAAGTATAATGAACAGACGGATACAATGAAAAATAGAAAAGTCTAAGAAGTCTGCAAAATTGAGGACATATAAAATGAATAAGTATGAAAAATGAAATGGGTCTAAATTTTTATAAATAAAAATTAATGACAAATTGCAAATAAATCATAAGTACCAATTTTTCAAATTTTATTTTATTAAATCTGAGGGAGGAACATTCATATGAGAATATCATACTAAATTGTCTTCGTCCTAACTCAACTGTACGTGCGCCAAAATAAGATGTTGTAGGTATCTCAATATGCATTTCGCAGTGTGTTTTCCATCGATAGGCTATCTCAGAAAGTTGTTTTTGGCACTTAGCACATTTACAATGTTAGGTATTATTATTCAACACATAATTATTAATGGAATAAACTTTATTATTTCATTAATAGTGATTATGTCATTAATAACATTATACTATTATTTACGAATTTGTTATGCAAGCTTCATAATCCTATATATTGAACCAAAATGAAATATCCAATTTCATAATAGTAAAATTATTCTCAATTTTAAGAGAGTATAACCTACAAATATTCGTCAGGAAGACAAAAGTGTTAAGATAGTGGTTAATAATGAAGCACTTAGTTGACCAAGCATCTCATTTTAACTACCGGACAGTGTTGCCAAGTCAGCGGTTTTGTAGCTAAATCTGGTGTTTTCCGAGCTATGGTCAGACACAGAATTTTACCATTAGCGGCTAGCTGTTTATTTGGCGTATTTTTATGATTCCGGCAGAAGGAGACGATATTTTAAAGTTTTTTTTTCTGTAAAGATATAATATTGTTTTATATGTACTTGCGGACAACAAAATTAGTTAATCATAAATCAGAGTTTAATATGGTATTACCACACACTACTATATACAGTCACGAAGCTTGAGTTGTGAGGGTGCTAGGAACAATAGACTGTGTCGGTACTATTTCGCATTGTCTGTAATGAGGCGATATTAGCGATCCTAGGGTTAGCAACTATCTATGGATGTATATTTACTACGTATTGAGCTTCGTGACTGTATATACTAGACAATTTTTCATTGTGCGAATATAAAATATCAACGTTTTATGTTAACTGGATTTGGTACAACCACGTCCATTTCCTGCCTTATCCATTGGTGTACAAATAAGGTATGCCGCATTTTGTTAAACTCTTAATTTAATCATGTATGCGTTGTTTTTGTAATATAATTGATATATTTAATTATAGAGAGTAGATAGTGAACTGAATTAATATTTTCGTTTATGATAACTTATAGTATGATATATTATTTAATTTATAATTACGCATTATAGTTTATGCAACACAGACATACTTAAAACCAGACTCATTATTGGCAGGCACGTCTCCAGCTCAGTGTGAAATCAGATTACGAACCGACTGGTGTGATTGTGATTTTTTCCGAAGTGTCCAGTATATTCTTGAGCTACTTCATTCTATTTTGAAGAAATATGCCGCGTATAACTCTATACGTTCTAAAGTTTAGATATGTGTGAAAAAAAAAAAACGTGTTGAAAGATTAGATGGAAGAAGTTGCCGGTAGTAGTTGGAAAGCTCAGTGTAAATGTGTAAGGTGATATATTGAAAGCAAAATATTGAGATTTAGTTGTCCACACGATTTTGCATAGAACACAGAGCCTACAAAGTGATACACACTTTCCATAATTTAATCTAAATTTTTATAAAATTGTCCAGTTCCTAAAACTGTATAGTTCGTATTTCAAGTTTGGAAGTGATGTGTTAAGAAAAAACTGGAGTTTTGCAACTACAGTTTAGCATTTTTTTTAAGCTTGTGCAGCGGTAAATGGCAACACTGCTACCGAAGTTTCCATGTCACTCACGATCAACGTAAGAAATTAATTAATTAATTAATTAATTTATTTATTTATTTATCCTGGTAGAGATAAGGCCATCAGGCCTTCTCTTCCCCTCTATAAGGGGAAATTCGATTGAAATCAAACAGGTATTGACAAATGTGTGGAAAAATAAGGAGAAGACTAAGAAGAAGAATGTTGAAAAGAAACACAAATTAAATTTTATAAAGTAATGGCAGTGGCTATGTTAAATTATAGCTGTGAAAATTGGACAATGAAGAGATCCGACAAGAGGAAAATAGAATTTATAGAGATTAAATTCCTTACATGGGTGGCTAACTTCACTCTTCGTGATCATCAGAAATATACTGAGATATGAAAACAATTATTGAAAAATAAACTCCTGAATTTACAGGTTGTCATTATGGTTTCAATAAAAGAAAAGGAAACATAATTAAATCTGTAAATGAGATTGATGTTAAATAATTATTTGTAAGTTTTGTTATACGAAAGATTTTCTTAAATGTTGGATTGATTCCTCAAAATTCTAATGGAACTCCGCAGAGCCATAAGTATGTTTTACGGATGTTCCTCATGGGTAGAGCGAGTAAAAATACGAATTTCATATCCTAAATAATGGAAAAGAAGTAAGTGGGAATCAGAAACCTATACGTTTTAGGCAATGGCGATTCTAAATCAATTAAAAAATTGTTTGATATTTCATAATATTTCGACAAAATCTTCATAATTTAAGATAATTTTCATATTTGCTTTATATTTTTAAATTTTCAAATATTTAGGAAATATTGATAGTTTACAAAATATTTTCATATAATTGTAACAAAATAATCGATAGGGTTGTATTTATCAGCTTTCTCCTTCAGTACAGGAAGAACCCTCTCTTCGTGCTCGCTTTATAATTGATTCTTGCGTTGCTCATAGTGGAAATAATCTAATGATTATTCGATTGTAGAATTAAATCATTCAAATGAATTGTTCGGTAAATGTAATATGTTGTGTGGCTTTGGTTCAGATGGCTTTTAGCAATGAAGGCATTAAGGGTGATCTAGCCTAAATCCAGAGCTCATTTCGACACAATATCAAAGACTACTGAGAAGTTGGAAGCCAACAATTTGATCCTTATGTCAGCAATTCCAAAAGGAGGAAGATTGAGGAAAACTGTTGAAGTTCCAGAATCCAAAGGCCGAATTATGTAGTTCTTACAAAGCACTGAGTGAAGTGAATCAATTTCTTGAAAATGTGACAAACCTTATTCCAGCAACCATTAAGCTAACTAATGTAAGAAGCTACAAATGTGATACAAATTAAATAATAATAATAATAATAATAATAATAATAATAATAATAATAATAATAATAATAATAATAATAATAATTTATTTTAGCTGGCAGAGTTAAGGCCGTAAGGCCTTCTCTTCCACTCAGCCAGCAAAAAGTATACATACGTATGTATGAACTTACAAAGAATTCAACAATTTGATTTAGATAAGAGTTACATGTATACAAGAGTTATTTACGAATTAAACAACAAAATACTATGAACTATTAATTAAACACTGAAATACAAACTGTGTAGCAGAATTAAGCTAAAATACATAGAATGTTAATATATTTCAAATAATGTTAGATAATAGAGATTATTACGAGACAATTTAGAAAATACGGCACTATCAGGATGCATGTCTAAAGGAAGGAGTAATAATGTAGACAGTGATAGTTTAAGTCAGTATGATTGGAGTGAAATGCTAAGAAGGGTATCTTTTAAGCTGTTTTTGAAAGTGTTTATTGTCTTGCAGCTCCTAATACTTTGTGACAGGGAATTCCATTGTCGCGACGTGGATACTGTAAAAGATTATGAATTACGAGATGTTCTATGAAGAGGTATACTTAACGCGCCACAGATAAGTGATCTGGTATTTATGTCGTGGTTAGAGTATAGATAAGAGAAACGAGACGAAAGTTAATATGTGACGTATGACGTAGAACGAAGCTTCTCATCATACAATATAATGACAGATGATACAGTCTGCTGCTTCCACAAAATGTAGAGAAATTATTGTTTGTATAGTGCAACAAGTAGATTAATTCTATTCTGTGTTCTTATTTTAATATAAATAATTATTACCTTATGCAGAGTGATTCAGGACCTCTGCAACAAACTCTGGGGATCGATAGATCTCGCAAAGAGGATCATTTTTCGTAAAACAATCGATGTTATCCGATACCTCGTTTAGGAGCTAAGCAACATGGAAAAAAACAGACAGGTTTTAGTGACATTAATATTTATGAAATGAATTATTTTTCAAGTATGTTTGCTGACAAGTTACAGGTCTAAGTATCTACCCCGAACCTGATGAGATTCATTACACCGTCGTAGCAGTGGTTATCGGCCTGTGTCGAATTTGATCAAAAACAGCTAATACTCGCATAGTCGGTCCTCTTTGGTGTCAATTCGAGTGGCGTATTACTTCACATGCCCCACAAGAAAAAAAAAAGATTAAGGGTGTGAAGTCGGGTGATCACGTTGCCACGAAACAGGTCCGGCCCTCCCTATCCATTCCTCCTCGTAGATTTTGTTCAGATGTGCTCGTACAACAAAGTTGATGTGCGTTGGGACGTTATGTTGAATCACATGTCCCCTCATATCGTGAAGGGTACATCCTCCATGAGCAGCGGAAGCGTGTTCCGAAGAGCGCTCCATTCAAACGGGACAGCAAAATGACAGGGTACTTGTCACCTGTTCGCAAGGGTACTTGAAAAAAATAAATGAATAATTCAATAATTCATTCATAATTAACTGTAAATATCGCTAAAACTGAATTTTTTTCGATGTCGCGTAGCTCCTACACGAGGCATCGGAGAACATGGGTTGTAATATGAAAAATTATCCTCATTGCGAGATCTATCGATCCTCAAAGTTTGTTGCAGAGGTCCTGAATCATCTTGTATAAACATTGATTACTTTCCGGTTTGTACTCATAACGTTGATTAAATATTTTACTGTAGTGTTAGAATAAGCGTATTATTAATTAGTGGTAATATGGTATTACATCTTAATATCCATTATTTACCTCCTGAGCATCAAAACTAAAGCCGACCAAAAAAAAAACTGTTCATATTATTTCATATTCTGTTTTATCAAATTTCATATTTTTCATATTTCGACATTCTTTTTTACATATTTAAAAAAAAAGTCTTCATATTTTTACTCTCTCTCTACTCATGGGTATATAGAGATGCCTCCACGTATCTGCGGACTGTAGGGGATATGGTACCCCGTGCTCCAACCATTAGCTCTACTACTTCTATCTCCTGAAGGTGGCATTTTGATGTATATAGGAAATTGTAGATTCATATATATGTTCTTCTTATCTTAATTCACCTCTTCTAGTTGACCTCTGTGATGTAAGAATCGGACTTATGGGCCAGAATAAGTCTCTGTTTGTGCTGTTCTTTCTGAAATTCGACGTGAACTATCGTTTGTGACCAGACCATGAACTTGTTCATATATCTTAAATATTAAATGTCATATACCTTGAAGTCAAATATATACATACACATATAATGAAATTATTGACAAACAGAAAAAACGGATTGCTTTCAATACATTAACGAAATGGTACGGAACAAAGTTCCAAAGGTTTAACTTGGTTATTGACCTGGGGAACCAGAAAGTATTGGCAGGCCTGAAACATGATGGAGAGAGTTCTCTCTTGACGGCGGAATGGGTCATGGCACTTAATTCTTGCTTGGAGAAGAAGAAGAAGAAGAAGAAGAAGAAGAAGAAGAAGAAGAAGAAGAAGAAAGGAGCATATAAAGAAGTAAAGAAAGGAGAGGAGAAAATGAGAAGTAATTAGGTAAAGACAAAAAAATTCAGTGGGAGAATGAAAAGGCAGTAGAAAGGTGAAAAGAACATAATGAATGAAGAAAGTACAAAGAGCAGGGAAGGAGGAAGTAAGAATGTGTTGAATAATGAAGAAATAAATGGAAAATGAAATTAGGAAGATAGAACGGAAAGAAATAAGAAATTAAAGGTAACTGCAACTGAAGGGAAGAAGTACTAAGGAGAGCTGTAAGGGACGAAATATAGCAAATAAAATGGAAAAGAGAAATAAAGAAAAAAGAAAGAAACAAATCATTCCTAACGTATAATTAGTCGTGCGATACTAATGAAATATCAAGTCTACCTGTGTCCATTAACTTACAAAGTCGTAGTGTCGGTCAATTTTAAAACCACCTTAAAGGGTGCAATGCCTAAATAACAATAAAATTAAATACGTGTGAAATTATCTGTCAAATTCGGCTCTACAGTTCTTCTTGCAAGTCCACACCTGTGGAGTAAAGGTTAGCTCGTCTGGCCGCGAAACCAGGTGGCCCCGGTTCGAATCCCTGTCGGGGCAAGTTACGTGGTTGCAGTTTTTTTTCCGGGGTTTTTCCCTCAACCCAAGTTGACCAAATGCTAGGTAACTTTCGGTTCTGGACCCCGGACTCATTTCACCGGCATTAGCACCTTCATCTCATTCAGACGCTAAATAACCCAAGATGTTGATACAGCGTCGTAAAATAACCCACTCTTCTTGCATCACAACAGTCTTAACAATTTATTCCAAATCGAATCTCGGTTTATGCGATTAAAAAGCAGCCACCTTACTAATCCACAACTGGATCCAAAATGATATAAATAAATATGAACAGTTGCTGAAGATAATAAATACTGAAAAAATAAAATTCATACCTCACATTTTCATTTGTCATAGGTAAATCCGGCATACACCATTTTTTTCTGAATATAAGCAGCTTTATGATGACATAACACATATTCAGGCAATATTGTATCTCAGCCCACATATTCTCAAATATATTGTGGTTTAGTGTAGCAACAGACTCCCTTATGAGAGCTTTAAAGAATGTATGTTCTTGATTTTTACCCGACACAGGAGGATTTTCTTTTCATAACTCCAAAAGTGTACATTCAATGATGTGGGGAAGCCTAACCTTCTTTGCAGCTGTGATAACGTATAAAATTCTTTGAAATACGTGGACTGATATCACGTTATGCTCCGGATGTTTTCCATGACAATACTGGAGCTCATATTCATGACCAGTTTATGTTAAGAATAAATGAAGAATTTTCCCTTCTCATAGTTGAAATCTAATACAGATATAAATGATACAAAAATGATTATGTTCCCAACAGATGGTTAACTACGCTACATCAGCTGCGAGATTATCTATAGTCTGTGTAAGTTATGACATAACTTGTCACTAAGGATTCGCCATGGATTATCTGACATTCGTCTTACAATTCAGAAAAACTTCCGAAAAATCCAACTAGGTAATCGGTACAAGCGAGATTCAAAACAACGCCCGAGCACAGCCACGGATCATGATAGCTCTCGTTTCCCTCGGAACTAGGCGGATGCATAAGATTATTTTGAAATATGTATATTTCTCTGTTCAGATTTGCAGGACAATTAACTAAGAACGGGTAAAGTTTTAGGTTATGACTTTTGAAGGAGTTTGCAGTAAAATAGTCGATCGGTTATACAGTGCGATCTAGAAGTCTCTCCGCAGTGTTTGTGTAGCCACAGTATAGACGAGAATCCACTAGGCAGAGAATTCAAGTGGCAGCACTGACTGCTAAGCATATGATGGACTGGGGATATAAGGTTGTCAAACCGGAATTAATGAGGAAGTGCCAACTTTCTACAGGATTACGTGCCAGCATTCTACAAGATTACTAGAACTAATGGAGCTGCGGAGGGACTTTTCGATCGCACTGCAGAACTAAGGCTGTTTTATTCTGCAAAAGTAGCTACGGTTTCACAGTTCTAAATCAGGTTTTGGAGACTGAAAGCTAGAAAAATTTATACTTCCTGTTCACAATTTAACGGTACATTTGAAAACCAACTTAAACTACAATAGGTTTGTCAAGGACAGTGTGTACCGAGACAATTTGTCGCAAATATAATTTGTCACAACGCGAATATATTGGTACCGGCAAATCCGTATCATTCAAAATTCATCCCAGGTTTGTACCAAATAAGTCCCAATTATTGAAGAAACAGTTTATATAACACATTTTTAGGGCGTACAATTCTAAGTAGGCTATGTTATGTGTTACATTCAGTAACAATCCAACATTAAATCACAGTGAACCTACTGTATGTATATACAATGTTTTGTCCCGTCCTCATCAATGGAAACGGTCTGGGATGACTTTCAAAAATGCAGGATTAGGAGACAAATTTCCCTTACGAATTCATTGTCCCGAACGATTATTATTTTTTTTTCGAAACTTTTAATTTCGTCTCACTCTACACCGAGCTGCCATCGCTATTCACTATAGTGGATGCTGGTTCGCTGGATGATTGCACTGTCTCTAAAATCTGCTAGTACTTCCGTAGCTCTACACCTTCTCCTGTCAGGAGCATGTGTATGTTCACTTTCTTTTATACATATAGTCTTAATTTATATCTGCTTCTAAATAAATTCTAGCAAAAAAATCTTCTCTTCTATCATCTCTCCACTATATTTTCTTATTTCCTTCTCAATGCTTTGTGTTGGTGTAGGCCTACAAGTATCCTTTCCAAATTAATTTGGATTTGCCTTTGTCAGATGCCACTAGACATTTCTACTCCTTCTGATGCCTTATTTTTTAGAAACGATTTTGTTCGTGTTCTAAATTCACGACTGTTGTTAAGCAACGGCAAAAAATGTTGTGAGATGATTTCAAATATTTTCTGCCTTCTTCCTAGAAATAATATTGTGGTGTGACGTATTGTCGCGGTACGAATGATTCTTAGGACGAAATGTCGTGGAACAAATATGTTTCTTGGGACGAGCTGTCGTGGTACGAATTTATCGGCACGAATTGTCGGGATACCTTTACTGCATCAATACTCTTTTCCGCTCTAGTGTGAATCAGTAGCATTACCAATATTGAAATTAATATGTCCTTGACTTTGACATCCAATATGCAAGCATAACTCCTGTTACCTTAATTTCAATAACACGTTCTCCTCACATGAGTAATGTTTGATGAAGTTCATAACAGAAGAAATCATATGGTAGCGCGGGGTTCATAGTGATGCGTTGATTTTTACTACATAACCGTAACTGGTTAATCGTTAGAAATCGGACGCAGAATCATATGAAATATTTTACTCCAAAACTGTTTGAAGAGCCATATCCTAAAATTATTTCCGTTCTTCGTGAATTATCCTGTATATCATTTGAATACCTATTATATAAAGACAAATAAATTACAATTTTAAGCTATCGCGGTGATTGCTTTCAGTAGAAAAATTTTTATTTTCAATATCGTGCAGTAGGATTTCTCCAACTTGAGACTAAGAGTAAGACAGAGAATAGGGAAGATAGGACAATTTACAGTGAAAGACTGCCCTTAGGCAGAAAACTATGAATGAGTGAATTCCAACTTTTCGGATTTTATCAACAGTAATCTCACTAGAGGGTTTGATTTATCTAGAGAAAATCAAAACTCGAGTGGGATTTAATAGACTATTACATGATTAAAAGAAAGTATATAAAGATTGGAAGTAACAAAGTATTCCAATACAATAAAATATTAATTGGCTTACGAAAATACAACTGTCTTGAAATGTATTATTGTACCATCTCAACATTGCGCTAGATGGGAGTAGTGTTTTATGATTATGTTTTCTTGTTATCAGTTGTGCCAACTATAGAATCTGCATTGAACTCTGTAGACGGTTACTAGTCAAGAAGGCTTTGTTGATTCAGTTTCATTTTTATTAAAACATTTGCATTCCAGTTCAATCATCCGGATTCCAGTAATGAACGTCACTTGACAGATGATTTTCAATAAATCTTATTATTAAACAATCTCTGATACGTGAATATCCATAATATCATATAGTAGAAGCTATAACAAACATAACCTAAATAATATAAACAAGTGTTAGAAAAGTTTTAATTAGGGATGATGAAATAAACATTTTAATTAACGATGGTGAAATAAAAAATAAACATGAATAATTTTAAAAGAAACAATTATTGAAAGTACAATTTTTAAACTTGAATGTTTTAGTGGTTGGTGGTTCAGTTGATGTTATATTGGACTTGTGCGTAAAAAAAGTGAACTCGTTGATGTACATGGTGTATCCCTCAACTTATTCAGGATTTCCGAATGGTGCTCTTCATATATGACCAGTGATCTTTATTAATTCTTGTTCTTGAATGCCAATGCGAGTCATATTTGAAAGTGCTGTGCATCGACTGGAGTGGTTTGTAATTTTCTGTTTTTTTGACATCCAGACCAGTGCAGTTTGAAATGTTTGCAAACAAAGAAACAAATGCTACGGTAGTGATAAAAATAAACAAATGATAGGGACGCGATAAAATTAAACAAATGCTAGGGACGCGATAAAATTGTGCGATAAGCAGCCATGATTGATTGAAAGACGTCCTTTCGTACTGTTTTATTGGTCAAAAGTAGTGTGACGTAGTAAAAGTGTAGGTAATAGGGTAAAATGTAAAAAGTGTCGAGTTGTCTACTTTGTTGCGGCCAGTTCATACTATTTCTAGCACTATGCATTATCCTGCTGCAGAACTTATAAATAGTTCCGAAACAATTTTTCTTCAAACGGTGGGACTTTGCGTTCATTAACCGATACGTCCTCTCTGAGAGTGACACTTCACAAGTGAAGATATTTTCGAGACAATGGCGTTGCCCTCGGTGCATAATGGAGTAGATCTATGTATATAGCAACTCATGGTTAATGATGATTAAGAAAGAAATGCAATATGGAAGCGGGAGTACACCACGAAAGTCTAACAGCAACCACAGTCTTTGTCCGCCAACAATTCCACTTGGGTCCACCAGAATTCGAACCCGAGTTATCAGTGTAAAATACCGACCGCTCTAACTGTTCGGCTAACGATGCGTCTTATTCGAAACATTAGAGATTTTAAATTCAAATGAAATGAATAAGCTATTTTATACATAAATGAACTCATTTTTACAAGAAGAAATTATTTCAATCTTAAAATTTTCACAAATGGTATTTTGTGTATAAATGAACAGAAGCTATTTTGTTTTTAGGGCAATAAAGAATGATAAGCAATTCAACTGGAAAGAATGTTTCTGTATATTGGAAATGGGGGGAAAAAGAACATCTGAATGTCTTTGATGTTAACATTACAATACCTATCAACTCTCAATAATCCGTGATGTGTGATATTAGTACTGGTATGCGTTTGTAGGTCCAAATGCAATACATTATTTGAAATTATCTCTCAGTCCATAGGCCTGGAAATCCTCAATACAGGGACGTAATTCTAAATACGAAATAAAGAATTGTTGACCGTTGATATTCTCACGCGATGAGTGTCATAGAATGAATATGAAATTCTAAAGGTGTGTTCACATAACAGAACAACACACTTAAAGAGGAACTCTTCTGTTTTCTATTCTGAACGTCTGTAGCAAGTTCTCGAAATAAATGTGACAAGGGGTTCATCGAACCCTTTACTATACTGTTAAACGTTTATACTGTTCGTGATTGTTATTATGAGCATGGCTGGGTTTGTAATGAAGTTCGAGATTTTAAATATATATATATAAAAAATCGTCTTTATACCTTAGTATGCATCACATTTAAATTTAACAAGACGGTACCATCTCGTTAATTTTTCATAAATTTATTTCTTTCCCATTACATGAAGTCTACTTTCGCGATAACAATTCACACCTCCAATATGGCTCCAACAAGTTGCTTGAATTGTAATGAATTATAATTAATCATTACAAAAAATTGGATTAATATTGAAATTAATATCTCAGTGAAATACTTTAGCATTAGTGTATGTTTAACTATACTTCTGTCTTCATACTTCCCGCATTTATTAATCACACACATTTATATATGATTAATAATGTTTTATTTGGTTAAAATTAAGTTAAACATTTCATTAAGCTTTTATATTTATCATAATACATATTTCCAGCCTCAACGGAACAACATGACTCTTTATCACTTGGGCATATCAAGAGCCATCATTTCATGTTGTAGGATTAATGAAATAAATTAATATATAATTAAAAAAATTCACTTTGGTGAAGTAGCGCGTTTGGATGACGTCACCGTGTGACCAGATTTCTCGAATTGTGAAGCGCATAAATGTTTCACATTAGAAACACGAGGCTGAATTATTTAATATCAAACAATATCTCGCCTATCCTTTTGAAAATTATGATAGCCTATATTTCTTAAATACTATATCAGGAAAAGTTATATAACAAGTTTCACATTATAGCATCCTGTGAACAAAATTACGTAAGACATAAATAGAGACGCACAAAAGGAAATGCATATTGACAGATATATGGCGCCATATATCTGTCAACACTAACTTGCGATTTTGTTAAACCCTGTTTCCCTTTCAAACTTCCACATTTGGAAAGAGTTCGTGCCAGTCCTTTTGCGATTCAACTTGACGAATCGACTGATGTTGCCAATTTGGCCATTTTGTTACTTTTCGTCCGTTATATTAATGGGGACTCTGTAGAAGAGGAGCTACTATTCTGCAAACCCTAAGACGAAGTTTAAGTTTTTCTTACCATCCATGCCTTTCATCAAGCAAAGTGCATGGAAGATGAAATCTGGCTTCAGACTTTAGCTTATTTGGCAGACATTTTCTAAAAAATTAACAGTTTAAACTTATCTCTCCTGGGGTCAAAATAATATAAACGTTTATATTGTGCAATACTGTATCGAAACATTCTTTAAAAAACTTAATTTTTGGGAAACTGTTTCAATAACAATCAAACCGAGTGCTTTGATACCCTTCACGACTTCCTGGTGTAAAATCATCTTTCTTTGGACGAAAATGTGAAGAACATGGTTAAAGAATATTTGAAAGGACTTGGAAAAACCTTCAGAGAATATTTCCGTGCTATGTCCAATAATAAAAATTGGATTCGCAATCCCTTAGAAGAGTCAACAATTTTAGAATCCACATTAAACGTAAATGAAAAAGAGCAGCTTCTTGAAATTTCCACTGATTTTCAGTTACAAAATAGTTATAAATCTTTGTCATTAATTGGTTTTTGGTTGAGTTTAAAGGAGTTCCCAGTGTTAGAGAATAAAGCCATAACTGCTTTATTACCCTTTTCATCCGCATATTTGTGCGAAAAGTCGTTTTCTTCATATGCCTATTTAAAAAAATAAATACAGAAAGAGACTTTGTGCTGAAAGTGATTTGAGACTTTATTTAACTTCTGTGGTTCCTGATTTCAAAGGTCTGTGCTATGGAAAGCAGGCACAACCTTCTCACTGAATTCCAAGGAACAGGTGCGTAATTACAATGAAAACTTGTATTTTTTATTGCAACTAGGCCTACACGTTGTGTAACTTTTCAGCCGTAACTAGAGTAACTATAGATTTTAACCGTAAAGTTAGTTAGTTAGTTAGTTAGTGGGGTTTAAAAAGGGCGCGTCAGCTACTACGGCTATTTGCGCCTTTTTTTAACCGTAAAAGGTTAAGTTAATTTTAGGTTATTAAATCTTTTGCTTGGAATTAAATTTTATGCATGTTTACTGTATGTATATTTAAAAGTCAGTGGTTCACCCAATTCAGATCGTTGTGGAAGGGTTTGGCGAGTCGAAAAAGGTTGGGCACCACTGCTATAGGCTAACACTAAAACGTCAGTGCATTTCTTTTAAATGGACACAAAAATGTCGAAAGTATTTTGGGAAATAAATAAGATGTAAGTAAATGAACATAAAACAGTACCATCTCCATCGTACATATCATCATCATCATCATCATCATCATCATCATCATCTGATTAAATTTATAACCAGTGTCTCCATCTTTCAATCTCTAACCTCTACAACTAGGGTCCCATTCAGCCGTTATTAACCAGGAACAGGATGAGTTATTTGATTAAAATAATATTTTATGAAAAATTGTATAAATAATAATCCTTGTATAAGATTTAGCTCGAAATTTTGTGAATTTGTACTACTTCTGCGAACTGAGAATAAAAGAAAAAGGTTTTTGGAAATTTGTTCTACACACTATTTCACTCATTTATATAAACACCGATGGAGCTTGATAATCAATTTAATTTGAAAATATAAAATTATAACAATCTCTACAATATTAGCGTTTTAAATTATCGGTTTTGTTTTATATTATTAATAATAATAATAATAATAATAATAATAATAATAATAATAATAATAATAATAATAATGGCTTTATTTAACCTGGCAGAGTTAAGGCTGTAAGGCCTTCTCTTACACTCAACCAGGATTAAAACTTGGTTATATAGTTGAACATACAACTGGATCGGAATTAAGTAATTTCATACTGATACAATTTAGGTACATAATGAGATCAAAAGAGGTAGTTACATAAAAATTTACCTCATAAAATAAAAATAAACATAATGAAATACATATTAATGTTGTTGGAATCAAATACGAATCACATAAAAACAGAAGCCGATATTTCAATAAAAAAATGTACACAGTAAAAATAAAAATAAAAACATTAGTATACATATTAGTATTAGATTACAATTAAGTAGGATTTACATAATTAAGTCAGAAACCGACAACTGAATAAAATGTACATAAAAATAGATTAATAATAAAAAACAACACAGTGGGATACATATTGGCGTTAAGTGATAAATAAACGCGATTAAATGATTACACAATAAAAAAAGAAACAAAAAAAATAATAAAAATAAAAATAAATACAGTGTAACACATTGCATTAAATATTTGCAACGCGTTAGATCTGGCAACTCATCATAAGATATTTTATAATTTACATTTAAAGGAAATTAAAGTTCTGCAGCCCTTGACTTCAGGCGGCAGAGAATTCCAGTGACGAGAAGTAGCAACAGTGAAAGATGAAGAAAAAAGAGATGATGTGTGGAGTGGTATTTCTCGCGTGTTATTATACTGTGACCGAGTATTTAAGTTATGATACCGAGAAAGACTGTGAAATCGGACAGATAAATAAGAGGGAGTAGAGGTGTGCAAAATTCGGTAGAATGGAGAGAAAGGGAATGTAACTTTCTCCTCTCATTTAACCTGAGCCACAATAATTTATCGAAAGAAGGCGAAATGTAATCGTAGTAGCGGACATTACAAATGAAACGAACATACGAATTATGAACACGTTGTAGTTTCTGGGATAAATCCACCTGAGATCACTGAATAAAGCGTCACAATAATCGAAACGAGGCATAATAAGAGTCTGTACAAGCGTCTGCTTTAATTTAGCTGGATAGTGGTACAATCTTTTTAATGAGTGAAGAGTGGAAAATATTTTCTTGTATGTGTGTTTGATTACTGCTTGGCAACTGTTTTCTCCTACGCAGACAGTTTAGGAAGCTATAGCTGGTTGTACGAAAATTAGTATTTTCATATGGCGAAAGGTTAAAGATTAGGTGAAGCTTTCAAGCAAGAAATTAACAAAATTTCATAATTAAAAGTGCCAGACTAATTAACACAAACAAATGTAGAGCTGTCAGACCTTTTCATTCTGAATATTATGAGAAAGTAAGTTTTTATATGGGTAGGTTTGCACTCCATCGCAAAACCTCCTATCAGAAGACTATGAATTTTCTGTTGGGGTGTACTTCCCTAACTGAAAGTTGCAATTTCTAGACGCTGGAAACTCACCTTCACCTCGCATAGCTTGCTACTTTTTCTGTGGAAAGATTTGTCCAGAGCCACGACGTGGATGTTGCAGTAGGATTTACTGGCAGAGAGTTGAGATGTTCCGACAGATAGCATTTTTCAGGATTTACGTACCTTTCCTATCAGAATTAGGAAGGTACCCTGAGATCAATACAATAAGTCAAGTTCAAAAAAATGAATAACTTGATCCCAAGCATTTTATTACATACCAAAGAGTAGGAGAGATGTGGGACGATCTGCAAGCGATGGTTAGGCCAGTTCTGCGTCTCGAAACGGATTCCGAAGTATTAACCTTGATAGTTAAAAGAAGAAGAAAAATAAGGCAACTATATGAAACTAGTTTATGCAATGTTTGAAAGAACGATATGCTTTTATGTGATACGGTAATGCAATTGAAGAAATCAGTGTAATTTTGCAAGTTTCAGCTGTCGTCACAAAGAAAATCCAATAGGTAGGACTACAATAAATATTCTGTTGAAATGAATGTCGAATATTGCCGCAAAAATGAAACAAGATGTGTTACATAATATAGAACAAGAACATGTTCTTCAGTAACAGTATTTTATGCGATAATTTCATTCTGTTTTTGCATGTATTACAACGTGATTATAATGAAAACCACAATATCTTTATTGTCAATTTCCTTGTTTCTCTCAATCAGCTGCAGTTAGTTGGACACTTAACCCTAGCTGGTTCTGGTCACATTTGTAAATAAATGATAATTCCATTCTTACTTTAAGAACATAGCACGCTATGTCAGCCAATGAAATATAACAATAGTTATTAAATCAGTTAATCAAAACCCCACATGAAAAATATTTGCAGTACCTATATGCAACTTTCGCAATAACTACTACTGAATACAGTTGACTTTTCTATACATGTATCTCAGAGGTAATGTACTTATCATAAATCCAATTTTTCAATTTTGAGATTATAACACTACTGAATTCTTTACGGTGAGATTTATTCAATTCAATGCAATGAAATTCAATTCAATTAATTAAGCCATTAAACATACAGTGATAGGCTTCGTCACAAATATAGAAGCGGAAAAAAAACAACACATTTGTAATACATTATATAATTGAAAACAGTAAGATTTAATTAGAACAACGAAAACAAAAAATATTTTTGGAACTCTAAAAATTAATGAAACCACTACACTCTTAATGTATCATTTGTAACTATATGTAAATAACTTTAATTATTAGAAAACAATTTCATATGAATTTACGTCAAAAAAACTCACCTACAGAGTAGAAAGGATTAATTAAAAGCCAATTATAAAATCTAGTTTTGAAAGTATTGTTTGGTAACTTATAATATTGACTGGAAAGTTTATTACATAATTTCATCCTCATGACAGACAAATTTGTACTGGTCTTTTGCTTTTAAGGAACCCGGAGGTTCATGGCCGCCCACACATCTTCCCGCCATCGGTCCCTATCCTGAGCAAGATTAATCCATTCTCTATAATCATATCTCATCTCCCTCAAATCCATTTTAATATTATCTTCCCATCTAAGTCTCGGCCTCCCCAAAGGTCTTTTTCCCTTCGGCCTCCTAACTAACACTCTATATGCATTTCTGGATTCGCCCATACGTGCTACATGCCCTGCCCATCTCAAACGTCTGGATTTAATGTTCCTAATTATGTCAGGTGAAGAATACAATGCGTGCAGTTCTGTGTTGTGTAACTTTCTCCATTCTCCTGTACCTTCATCCCTCTTAGCCCCAAATATTTTCCTAAACACCTTATTCTCAAGCACCCTTATCCTATGTTCCTCTCTCAAAGTGAGACTTATGTAATCTACAGTATGGAATATTAATTTTTTCATAATTTCTAATTTCATGATCACGTATGTACATTGGCTACTAATAAGTATTATTGTCTATGCTATGTCGAATGTAAAGGACTAGGTCTTAATATCTGTGATTGTATGAAAACTGGTTGACAATGTTCAAGATAGTTTGAATGACATAGAATTCTAATGGCTTTCTTTTACAAAATCAAGACACTCCCAATTTTGGTACCATTTTCCCAGAAAATCAAGGCATATCGAATTATCGACTGAAAGAATGAAAAGTAGGCACATTTTAAATAATTTTGAGAGAAAAGTCACTAATTTATTAATAAATATATAACTCTTGATAACTTTGTGCATATATATTCGATATGTTTTTCCCATGTTAAACTAGAGTCTATAAAAATTCCTAGAAGTTTGGTATTGTTTAGTATGTTGTCGTTCTGTATTAGATGATTTACGCTAAAAGTTATGTTGATAGTCTTTTCTTGATTAAGCAAAAAAACCATTAGATTCAAACCATAAAGCCATCTGTGATAGGATATTGTTTGTTAGAACACGTAATTCATTCAGAGCAGAGCTAGAACATAAAAATGTAGTGTCATCAGTATACATAATTGTTATAGTTTTCATGAATTTAGGAAGGTCATTAATTGCTATTAAAATAGTAGTGGTTTAATTATTGAACCTTTTGGAACACCATAATGTTACTGGTGGCCAATTTTCACCTATTGAGACTAATTGTCTTCTGCCATGAAGATAGGTTCTAAAAATATTTAGTGTGTTCCCTCGAATACCATAAAATTCTAATTTTGGTAAAATTAAGTTGTGATCAACACAATCGAACGCTTGGAGAGGTCACAAAAACAGCATTAACTTGTGACGTTTTTTCAAAATTTCTTAATTCCTGTTATTAAAAACTCAATTGCATAATTGTTGATTTCCTCTTTCTAAAGCCAAATTGGTTAGTATTAAAAAGATCTGAATTTTCAAAGTAGTCATAAATTTGATTGAAAATTACGTATTCAAACATCTTGGATAGCACTGGAATGATAGAGATTGGTCTGTAACTACTATATTGCCTTTTTTGTAAATTGGGATTATTTTACAAATTTTTAGTTGATATGGAAATATACCTTGTTTCAGACAACTATTAATCATATTTGTAAGAGGAATACAAATTGAATTTAGAATTAAAAAAAAATCATTTGACACATCATAAGCTTCTTTTGAATTTGATTTTTTCAAAGTTTTTTTTATGTTCCATACCTCCTCATTGGTGACATCTCTCCATTTAAAAGTATATGAAGGCATACTCTGTTAAGTCCTAAGTACGACTGATTTCGAATTTGTTGTATTTTTTAAAGAAAATGACTTCTTCACTTATGCGTGTCGTAATTTTTAAGGAATATTATGTTTCCGCTATACAAAAAATAAAAAGAATACGTTTTTAACTTTACCAGCCATGAAAGAAAAACAAAACTGAAATTTGTATTTTGTTGTTATCATAAAGCAGATAAAATGGACTTGTCATACAATACTTTGAGGTACAGATATTTTCGCTTGTTCAATACCACTGTCTTTACAGGTTCAGCTTCTTTTTTATAAAAAATATTACAATCGGACTAGAAAATTATTGTTTTAGCTTACTACTCTATTTTTGGAGATAATTTGGTTTTTATTTCTTTGCATTTATGAAGTGGTAATTCATATACGCAGTAGAACATCATATGAAAACATACCTGGAAAAACGGGCCAACCCTGAAAATTAAAATTTCGAGATAAATGCTGCTTCTGTTGTCAGTTATGAGAACTATCATTTCTTACATCGGACTATGCTCAAACCATCATATTAGGTATAATACAGCAAGCAGAAGTTCTTGCATTTCTCGAAAGACGTTTTCTATAATGGCAAGAATGGGCTAACCAACGCTGCATCACACCTGCTGTCTACTGGAGAGTAGTGCAACTATTTGATAAGCAGGTTAACCAATGCAGTCTAAATGAAAGATATAATAATAAACAACTCTTAATAAGTTTGAAATTAGCAGTACATATAGGTTTTACAGAATAAAGTATTAACTTGATATTACTGGTATAATGTACACATTTAAAACACTAATAAATAATAACCACGTCAGCTGTGGTGTTTCAACAGTGTTTATGTTGGTGCACTGAACTTAGGACGTAAGCAGAAACAATTGCGGAAATACGTAGAAGGAAATGTTAATTGTGTGATATTTCTCCCTAAATATGATGGTTCAAGACCTATCAATTCTGCCAAACTAAAAAATTTACAAGAATTGCTTAATTATGTTCCATCAATATATCATGACTCTTACAGAACCCTTACATCTGCCTTAGAATCTGAGCACATTAACATAAGCCATTCTTTGATAACGCTGACTACTGTTAAATGTCTTCTGCTTACACTTTCCTGGCCAAAATAATATTTTAAAAATTGTATTAAACCTAGACTAGTTAATATAAGGCTAGTTGAAAGATTTAATAAATATTTTAGAATTGGTAGTGAATAGAAATATTTTTTTGCAGAAGTTAGATATTGTGAATCTTGAAACAAGTTCTCAAATAATTTATCTTTCTTTATTATTTAAGTTTTCATGTTTAGGGATATCATAAATAACTTTTTTAACAAAATTATAAATTTATACTGTCTTCTTGAATCTCACGCTCACATATATGAATAAATATCATTATTAATATTTATTTCAGCCTCATTTACAAAACTCAATTTTTCTTCATTTTAAAAAAGTGTGGGTTAGCCCGTTTTTCCTAGCATGGCTTCATATGTGCTTCTTCCCGCGAGAAACAATATTGTAGTTACGGTTTGATGTGAGCAAAAATAAATTTACTACAGACAGAGTCTTTTGACGACTCAGTGGAGGGAGAGGATGAGACAAGCATTCAAGTCCTACCTTCACGTTAGAAGCGTGTCGCATATGGGGTGACTTCTAATAAAACAATCAACCAGTGTTGCAAGCTTTAGTTCATTGCTTATTCCAGTGCAGTACAAACGTGAAATCATTGCCATATACTAATATCAACATTACTTACTTACTTACTTACTTAAGGAACCCGGAGGTTCATTGGCGCCCTCAGATAAGCCCGCCATCGGTCCCTATCCTGCGCAAGATTAATCCAGTCTCTATCATCAAATCCCACCTCCCTCAAATCCATTTTTATAATATCCTCCCATCTACGTCTCGGTCTCCCCAACAGGTCTTTTTCCCTCCGGCTTCCCAACTAACACACTATAGTATGCATTTCTGGATTCATCCGTACGTGCTACATGCCCTGCTCATCTCAAACGTCTCGATTTAATATTTCTAATTAGGCCTATGCTAGGTGAAGAATACAATGCGTGCAGTTCTGCTTTGTGTAACTTTCTCCATTCTCCTGTAACTTCATCCCTCTTAGCTCCAAATATTTTCCTAACCACCTTATTCTCAAACACCCTTAACATCTGTTCCTTTCTCTAAGTGAGAGTCCAAGTTTCACGACCATACAGGTCATCACGAATAATAATAATAATAATAATAATAATAATAATAATAATAATAATAATAATAATAATAATAATAATAATAATAATAATTATTATTATTATTATTATTATTATTATTAGTAGCAGTAGTAGAAGTAGTAGTAGTAGTAGTAGTAGTAGTATTAGTAGTAGTAGTAGTGGCACTTACGGCTATAATAAAGAGCTGATATTGGTTTACAGAAGTACGGCATGTATTTGTGTGTAAGAAAATTATGAGTTGGATCGCCGAGTATCTACGGAGTTTCTTGCGAAATTTCCGAATATTCGACCGCCGAAGTGACAGGCATTACATAAATAAGTGAATAATTTTGAGAACACGGGATCGATATTAAACAAAAGACTCCCAAACAAACCAGTTTAAAAACAGTCCATTAGATGGCATTGGTGCTATTCTAAAAAGTGATTTATATCTATAGCCTATTGTGAAAGAGAGGGTGTAACTTATAACTCTAATCCACATACACTTCAGGAACTGAAAGACAACAGTACGGTAAGTTACAAATTGCAAGAATTTCAGTGGAAGAACTGGTGAGAGTGAACTGGAACATATTTACGCTTATTCCACTTCTATTGTACAAGAAAATCGACATTTTCAGCATCAATTATAATTTAAGTGTGTTGTTGTTTAAATGCGATATTACGGTACTAATTGTGTCGGTCGCAACCGCAGTCATCGCCGAGGACCCACGCGCCGGTACATCGATAAACCAAACCCGTAACAACTCCGTATTTTCGAATAGTGCACTAATTATGTGGCGAACATAGGCAACAGCTAATGAGCGGCTGCTTGTAACATTAACAATACAGAGACTTCAACTATAAAACGTAGGAATCGAGTTTGCAAACAGCAGTACATGTTACTTTCAATGCTCTCAAATATTTCAAAGAGGATGGTAAATTCCATTCACCTCAACTCATGTTGTGCCTACATTTTTGTTCTCAGAACTATTAATAATAATAATAATAATAATAATAATAATAATAATAATAATAATAATAATCGTATGCGGAAAGGATTTCACGCCTGTACTTCATCGGAATAAGTCACGAATTGAAGCTTGCAATACGGCTGAATTCTGACTAATTAATTGTTTTAATTTATCACAAGTCGCCTCATGTGTGACAACCTTCTAAGGTGAAAAAAGGACCTGAAGCTGACCTCGACCTCTCTCTCCACTGGTTCAAAACGAGTTAAACGAGCGTTGAGTGACTTCTGTTCCTATTGTGGAACAGTTGTCTTTCATGTCGTACCAGCATAACTTACGAGACATTACGAACGTTTCACGCTACAGTCGCGCTCAAACCTCCTGACGTTTGCATGTGTCTGCTTATCGGCGATAGCCAATAGCGGCAGTGCTGCGTTGCAACATACGGGCTACGCAGACCCGCCGCATAGTCGCCGCTTAGAAATCTCAAAATAACAAGTGCGCTGGGAAAATTGGTATGTTGTTGGGACCCTGCATGTATATCTGATGAATGTTTAATGTTTCCTGAACACATAGAAACAAAAATCACGTTTCTACCCCCAGTTGTTCCAATTTTATGGGTTAATACGATAAAACCCCGATAAGACCTGTTCAAGGGACCGCGTGTAAACCTCGTATTAATCGGGACCGCGAATTAGACGGGTAGACTTTGTAATTTTCATTATATACAGTATCTATTAGCATTTTTCTTTATGGAAATACATGATTCATGAAAAGTAATACAGTATTACTCCATTATGTAATTACTGTATTGTACGTCAAAGACATTTACAATATGTACTGTACTCAATTCTATCGAAAAAGTAATTTATAGTTATTTGTCGTGTGCGTGTTTCCAAGTTCTCATGTTTGTCACACTTCACTCTCTTGCGCTTACATCCTTCCGACGTCGCAGCTGCAGAGATTTTTTATTATTGTCCTTAATGTGGATGATGGAATTTCTAATGAATCAGAGAGTTGTTTCTGATCATCGTAATTTCGTAAGATTTTTTCGTGACAGTTGCCTCTGTCTCATTGCTCTGTGCTGACTTTCAGCAATGAAATAGTGGACGATGTTTATACAGCTGCGATGCGATAAGGAATGTTTATCATATGTAAGAATTTTGAGAACCATAGGCTTACAGCTTCAAACAAAGGGTCCCTTCAGAATATAAACAGAGTTATCTGTTTGTGAGAGGAGAGAAGAGAGACTACTAAATTGAAATGTCAGTTCGATTTCTGATGGTGTTGTGTGCAGTTGGCTCTGTTTAAAGTATGGTATATGAAAGTGTAATGTAACATCTTTTTCGTGTGTTGGCAATTTGGCATTCTCAAATCAATTATGTCTCTTAGTGAGCCCAGTGCAAGTGGGAATGGTGGATCGAGTGGATATGGCAGTAAAATTCGGAAAATGGTGTTTAGTGTCTATAATTTCTTTAGGAAATACTCTTCTGAAGAAATGCGTAAAAATCTTAACTTTTCAAAATGTCAAGCACTGACTGCCGAGGCGTGTTTAAGTGTGTCTACAGTGTCCCGTGTATGCAGAGACGTTAAAAGAGCGCAAACACAGGGTGCCGATAATTTGTTCCATTCTCCTAGAAAGCATATGAATGTTCCTGAAAGAGTTACAAATCTAGACGACTTCCAAAAAGACGTTGTACGACGTACAATTTTTTACTTTTACGATAACGGAAAATTTCCGACAGCTAACAAACTAACTGTACTGCTTAGAAAAAAAAATACTCATTTTCAGTTTCTTCCGCTAAAAGATGATTGAATCGGTTGGGATTCCGCTATAGGAAAACCAATGATGGGCAAAAATATCTAATGGAACGGAATGATATTGTTACCGCAAGACTGACGTTTCTGCGCAAAATGCATATGATCAGATCATCAGGTGACACTCGACCCACATTTTACCTTGATGAAACGTGGGTCAACAAAAATCATTCTCTGAAATATGTTTGGCAAGACTCAAATAGAAATAGAGGTCTTAAAGTGTCTTTAGGAAAGGGAGGTAGACTTATTGTTTGCCATGTAGCATCAGCTGAAACAGATTTCGTTCCAGGTAGTAAATGGGTATTCAGATCAAAGAAAATCAGTGATTATCACGAAGAAATGACGGCACAATCATTTCGCGATTGGTTCTTAAAGAGATTTCTAAATCATCTAGAGGAAGGGAATATAATTATAATGGACAATGCTCTATACCATTCCGTTAGCATTAATAAAACACCAAATATCTCCTCCAAAAAAGATGAAATCAGTGAATGGCTGAAAAGTAAAGGTGTTAGTTTTTCTCCCTCAGACACTAAGTCAGAACTTTTGGAAAAAAGTGTTGCCTTTCAAAAGCAGTGAAAAAATGTATGAACTTGATCAGCTGGCCAATGAAATGGAGCATGAAGTGATAAGACTCCCACGTTATCACTGCCAGTATAGTGCAATAGAACTAATTTGGGCCCAGGTGAAAAGGGAGGTCGCTAGAAACAACAAAACTTTCAAAATGTCGGATGTGGAAGAACTTGTAAATAAGGAACTTGAAAATGCGTGAAACACGCGGTGAAATTAGAAGAGGAAGATTTCGCTAAAGAGTTAGGCTCGGAAAGCATTTTAGAACCAGTGGTCATTAATTTACAAGAAGACAGTGACACAGATGACAGTGAAACTGATGGTGAGGAGGCTGACGACGACGATGTTGGCTCACCATTAGCTCTGCCACTGGAGTAGAAATTTGCAGCACAAAAGGTACGTTTTATTAATTCATCATTTTCCTTAAACGGAACACAGGCATATAATAACCGCTATTTTTGTAAGAATGTGCTCTGACAGCATGGACATAATGCTATTTACGGCCATGTCAATTCAATCAATTCATATGCAGGCTACAGAAAATTAGGGCCTACTATTTCAAATTAATTCTATCGTTCAATTTATTTGATCAAGCTGCGCCTTTGTGTTATTCGACAACTTTATTAACCCTAATAAAAGTAAAACTTGCAAAACTGATATAAATTCAGCGAGTTACGTCTGACTCAACTAATTTTTCTATATTTTGTGACTTTTAATTTCATTCGATGCAATCTGAAGATAATAATAAATATTATTATTATTATTATTATTATTATTATTATTATTATTATTATTATTATTATTACTATTATTAAGTCTTCTGCATCTCCCTATCAAACCAACCTCAGGTAAAGGGTCGCGCTCCACAGTTTTAAAACTACTGCCGCTGAGTGACAGAGGCGGAGAGAGTAGTTGTGACAACATCGCGCTCGCATGTTACTGGCTTTCGCGAAACGTAAGGAGGTTTGAGCACGACTGTAGTTTGCAATGTTCTAGCGGGATAGAAATTCGGCCATTTTCATACCTCAGGGAAGTGTGCAGAGATAAGAAAATGGAGTGTTATGACTGGTTAGGTTAGTTTAGACTTTCATTATGTCTTACGTACTTACCTCTGACAGGTTAGGTTACAGTAGTTTAGGATTTTGTTATGCTTTGTATAGGCAAATCTGTGACAGGTTAGGTTAGGTTAGTTTAAGATTTTAGTAACAGATTGGGTTAGGTTAGTTTAGGCTTTCATTATGTTTTGCATATACGAAACTGTGACAGGTTAGGTTACGATAGTTTAGGCTTTTGTTATGCCTTGTATAGGCGAATCTGCGACAAGTTAGGTTAGGTTAGTTCAGGATTTTAGTGACAGATTATATTAGGTTAGTTTAGTAGTTTAGGTTTTTGTTATGCCTCGTATAGGAAAATCTGTGACAGGTTAGGTTAGGTTAGTTTAAGATTTTAGTGACAGGTTAGATTAGGTTAGTTCAGGCTTTTATTATGTTTTGCATATACGAAACACAGGTTAGATTAGGATAGTTTAGCCTTTTGTTATGCCTTGTATAGGCGAATCTGCGACAAGTTAGGTTAGGTTAGTTCAGGATTTTAGTGACAGATTGGATTAGGTTAGTTTAGGCTTTCATTATCCTCGTCAGGATGAAGGTGAAAGCGATTGAATGTGGCGCTCTTGAACAGGTGGTGATTTTTTTTTCTATGTTGGCAGTTCAAGTGCGTCTTTGTCTATTCCAAAATCGGCGGAAGTCACTCAACGCTCGTTTCTCCTCAAAAGGTTCTGTATTATACCTTTGTAAATATTGTAGAGTGGAAACTATGCAATATAACGGACGGAATTTTGTGAAAGTAGAGCAGAAATTTAATAAGCTAACTAGTCACTCAAGTATGAAGAAAAAAAAACATCTTACTGTACATTACAGCTCTGTCCTTAGGCAACTGGTTTGAATGTCGTATCTTATAAATATAAATCCTCCTGGATAAACACTGAAGTTGCACAAGACCGCGTGAAACGTGTAGCTATTAGCGTTGCCACATCGCACCGCGGCACGATGGGTCAAAGTATTCCGTGAAGACGGGGATGTCATTCAAGACAGCCCTCGTCCAGAACGACCCCCTGTTTACGACCACACAATTCAGCTCCTTGCTTTCCTGTTTGATGTTGATCTGCGCGTGACTCGCGCAGGTAGGCAATGCCACAAAACCGTGCTCCGCATTGTGCGAGGGAAACGTTTCAACACAAGAGACGCGATTATTCGCGCTATAGAGCGGGCACTGCAGGAAATCAACCGCGATGAAGTGTGGCAGTAGGTGGTAGACATGTGTTGCCATTACTTTTTATCCAATCTTTATAGGCCTACTTAGGCTGTAGAATTATTAATATTTTTTTACAAACTGTCCTCCATTGAGTTAAGCCCAGAGACTCTGTATACTGCACAGTGATTTTATATACCGGTAATTAATACCAATAGGATTTTCTGACCTTGACGTCGTGCGCGGGCATCAAGCGCTAGATATAGGAGGAAGAATAAGCAGCCTGTTGGATTAAGAAAACAGTGGTACTCAAACGAAACGTGAAATTTGATGTCGTTATTTTTATATGCCTTCTTTTTGTTTGATATTATTTATATTGTCTGTAAAACAAAAGTAGTTTACCAACACCAATTTCTTAATACTGAAGTTGTGTTTTAAACGTTAGTAACATAATGAAGAGTTAAGAAGGAACATTCACATAAATTCCATAGCAGTACAACTATACTGTATTAAATTGATGGAAATACATCATTCATAAAGGAAGTAATATCCCAAAAAAAGAGATTGAGCATGGCGTAATAAGCATGAATTGATATTGATGGTATATTTAGCCTAATAAAAGTAATCAATAAACTAATCAAAACAATATTATAGTACAAAGCAAAGTTACCTAGGTATTGTAGGCCTATATGTTTAAGTGTAACTTATACTCCATAACAAAACTCTTATCGCATTATGCTTTTAAGGTGATATTGGTGAACTTCCTATCATCAGAATATTAAATTATTTTCTCGAGACCTGGTGAAGCTATAGAGCTGACATTTTTACAACACATGGGCACATATCTTTTGCTTATGATGTAACGGTACTTGCTTTGTTAATACATTTCCTTACAAACATTTTCCATGCGAATATTTTCAAAATTTGTAATACTATCTTCAGTAATACGTATTTACGATATATTAGATTTACGAAAACATTGTTTTAGTACCTATAAGGCTACTAAACAAACATATCTGAAAGTTTCACTTTTCTATAAAAAAAAGTTGAGAAAATATTCATTTTAAATAAAAGAAACAAACTCATGAATTATGAGTATTAAAAACTTACATTCTTATAATCCACTTATACTTCTCAGACAAATATAAAAATTAACATGGATACAGTTTTAATAAGTTCTCTTCTCTTGATCCATTGAATCAGTGCTGGCTATCCCTGTATATAGCTCGACCAAGCGGTATATACTACCTCTCTCGTCTGTCTCTTTCCTTTCCGCTGTAAAGCGCTCAGGGTCTCCTGAGCTCTAAAGCGCGCGCTTGCGCTTATGGGTATCAATTGATATGACTGGTCTAGAACCATACTGTTTTGAGTCACATTTACCTTATTTCACAGTAGAAGCTGTTAAAGTTGTGAGGTAATCAATTTTGTTTAACTTATAATTCTACGTCGACCACATTTCTTTCTTAAGTTTCAGTGCGTACATAAAGCATATTAATGAACAAACATATCAGAATATTTTATAAGCAAAGGAAATATGGGGCTTATGGTGATGGACTTTGAGCACTGTGGCTATCAGTAACAACTTTCATTTCAAAGATGAAGTACATAAAACATTTTGCTCTCCCCAACGAGCAACTAATCCATTAGACTATCTCAGTTTCTTACGTCTACATATTACATACTTGTGAAGTGGCTTGATATCCTTTTCTTTTCCATCTATTTTCACTCACTCCATGCCAATTAATTTCGGTTATGGTGAAGATACAATTTGATTAGATCTTGTTTTTCGGGATACCAAGATATTATTAACTTGCTGAAATTCACAATCTGAAAATGAACATTTATATTTAACTGAACTGTTGTCTTTTTCATATTATATGTGCTCTATTTTTAGTAGGACACTTTGTTTAGGTCTGATTTAAGGATAATTGATTTACAATAAAAAGAAACTTTAGTTGGCACAATTTGGCTAACTGAATTCCTTATTTGACTCAAATTCTGAATAGCTCTAAAGACCGTCATTGAACTACGAAGTTCTTGGTTTCTAATGTATATTTCTATGACTGCAAGCATTGAATCAACCTCTTGGACGATACTATGGCTGGGCTTGTAATATTTTATGCTCAGTAACATTTACATTGTGACTGATCCTTTTCAAAAAATTAATTAATGCAATAAGCAAGTGGGCATTTGATTCTGTGAAACACATGCTTCTGATAGCAGTATGATTTTTTATGTGGCTTATCTTTCAAAAGTAATTGTAAGGATTTATCAGTGTATTTGCGATATCATTTTCTGATCTACTTGAAATGTCCTAATGTCACAGTAAACAATAAATATCCTTCTTTGTTACGAATGCCATAGCTGATTAATGTGTACACTGCAAATTTTGATTTATAGAACACTAATATAAGTTACCTATTAGAACTAACTGAACTAGAACTTTGAATATAGCCTGGAACCTTAATACTATCGTCTGAAAAATAATAGTTAATTTAATAACGTTTAATAATCCCCAAAAAGCACAGATAAACATTTCATGAAAAACAGACGAGCACTATTATTAAGAGACCAAGTTGGACACATTCATACCAACGATGATATACTCGATTTACCACTAATGTTAAAGATCGATGGATATTTATTATACGACTTTTTAGGCATTGTTGGTGACTTATCAGAATTAGGCCGAATTCTGACAGTATGTTAATGCATGGTTTGCTAACTTTTGCGTTGGTACTGTTTCGACTTGAACATGGAACACTATGGCATTGCAAATAATAGAAATATGGACATGGAACAAGGTGACTTTGTTAGTTTACGGGTTTAAAATCGAAATAATTCACTTCATGTTTTATTAATAGATAGCTCTGTATATGGTACTTTCACCTAACCTCATAACAAAAATTCTGAAAATAGTACATTTTACGTAATCTGTATACATTCATATGATTGCTTGAAATCTCACATGATGTTTTGGTATTTTTTGACAATTTCTTGAATAAGTATATTTGGTAATTCACATTTTTTTTTTTTTTTTTTAAGAAATTCACCAGAAATCTTGTAATGGTGTGGCGAGTCCCAATTAATAATCCAACTGCTTCAATGTTTTTTTTATATAGCCTATATTTTTCTTTTAAGCAAGCCACGGTAGGTTAATAAATAGGTATGTATTATTCTTCATCTTCATCCTGAGTCTGAGAGTGAACCTGTTCAAAGTGAGTGGCTGGGTCAATAATAACTCCAAGTCATGTATTGGAGTACAATTCTATGTCTGCTTTTCTAATGGAACCTCCTTCTGAAATACAGAGTGATTCATGAGGATTTACCGTCCTTTACGGAGCTTATTTCTGGAGACATTTTGAGCAAAAAAATGCCATATAAACATAGTTCCTATTCTCAATATTTTCAGAGTTACACTAATTTAAAGTTGTTTGTAAAATACGGTACATTTTTCTTTAGTTTCAAGGTAAAAGAATAATGCAAATAGATAATGAACCATTCATAAGTATCATTTCTTTAATTTTCAAGTATTATGAAGCTAAAAATGTGCTGTGAGCTCCTTAGTTACTTCGTACAGACATTTTTTTTCTATTTTTAACTAGAAAATTAGGCTACATTATTCTTACGCTCTTATCGCAACAATTATTACAAATCACACCACTTCCACCGACTTAATTATTTGCAGTTCAATTTTGCATCCTACGAGTAATTTACAGTTTTGGAGAGTTCGCTTGAGTACACTTGGCCGCACGGTTTTGAAAGGCACTCGTCGCGCTACGTAACTGCATACGGCTATCTTTGATTTCCGTAGCGCTCGCGCTGGCTGCTGACTGCACGCTGACCAAGATCACGCGTTCACAGCAATGCGTTCCAATAACGGAATGTAACTCTGTAAATATTGAGAATAGGACCCATGCTTATATGACATTTTTGCTCAGAATTTCTTCGGAAATAAGCCTCGTAAAGGACAATAAATCCTCGTGAATCACTCGTATATATTATTACTTCTTCAACCTGACACACATTCTTTCTCAAAGCTTCAGTAATGAAGGATCTATTATCATTATGCCGCATGTTAGTAATTAATTTTCCCTTCTCGCACTGTCCAAGGACGTAACTTACACCTTTCCCTTTTACTGAAGTCTAACGCCTTACGCTACTTATGATTCCTAACATTTTTCTGTAAAATGCAAGAAACAAAATTTTCTTATTATTGTGCAAATTAAATTATTTCAACAAATGCGTGTCTTACATGCAACGTTTCAAGAAAAGAAATTCTAGTGGAACCACAGTTCCGGCACAGTTTTTCTATGAATAGCTCTACCAAACTTAATGCGAATTCAATGAATGTTAATGAACACAATGTATGTTTGAAGGAATGAATGAATGAATGGATGGATGTTATTTACCCAGCTCATAATCTCACTTCACAAATTTATTATTCTTTTAAATAGCTTTCCTCTCTTACACTTTCTATACTGTCGCAAGTAAGCTCCTTGTTTTGGTAATGAATCTTTTTCAATCGGACATACAGATAATGTTGCGTTACAGGATAATGACGTCACATTCATTAGATAACAACTATGCGTATCATTTTCAAAAGTGCAAAACCTATTAAGTCCTGCAATAAAACTGTTCTGTCTTAAATTTACCCGTACTTGACATATGACAAAAAGTACGATTCATAAAATTAAGTGAAATGATTCTGAGGTAATTTTATTAATCATACTTTTGTCCATATGTCAAGGAAATTTAACACACAATTTTATAGCATTTCTAGAAAATGTTGCTTTTCAGTGGGGCCTACTTAAGAAATGTAGCACTTTCGCGAGCAAATGTTTGCCTATATTACTAAGTTTATTAAGGTGTTTATTAACTGAACACCTATTTCAGCTACTGTGAAGATAAAAGCAGATTCTAAAAGTCCATAACATTATATATTTTAAATCCAATGCATATATGTCCATCTCCTATCATTTAGGAAAAGCGAATTGTTTAAACATAATAATAAATATTCGTATAATTCTGTTTACAGTAAAATAAATTAGAAATCATTAAAGCTCTATATTTTCTGTAAATTTTTCGTGTATGTTTTAACCTTTTAGCTAATACAGAGGTGTTTCCGATCTCTGATAACGAATTTGAATGACAACATGTGCGTCAGGAGTCACATGACAGCTGAACTGTGGCGCGAGATGACAGTAGTGAGTGATCTTATAGTCAGAGTGCACGGAGACTCACAGCAGAAATTCTCAAGAAAATCGAGCCTTTTTGGGAGGGATACATAACAACCTTTTCCGATATCTAGTAGAGTTAAGCGAAAATAAAAGAAGCCTGCAATAAACGAGGTTTCGTTATTTCCAAAAAAGGCATCTTCTGTGTATTTAATAAAATTGGTAAAGCTCGAATGGAATTAATTTGTATCATCTCGTGGGGTGCGGCGACTTGTGATGGGGGATTAATTTGCTTGCTTTTTCAACTCTAGAATTACTCCCAACCGAGTTTTGCCAGTCTTAATAGGTACACACAAGATGCCTTTCTTGGAAATAACGAAACCACGTTTTTTTGCAGGCTACTATGATTTTCACGTAACTGTACTTGGGATAGGAAAAGGTTGTTATGTACTCCTCCCAAAAAGGCTCTATTTTCTTGGGCATTGCTACTGTGATACACCGTGCACTCTGATTATGAAATCACTCACTACTGGTCTGTCACCTCTCGCCGCAATTCAGCTGTCGGTGTGATTCCTGACGTACATGATGTCATTCAAATTCGTTATCAGAGATCGGAAACAACCCTGTATCAATGCTGAGATATTAAACAATTCTTGCATTTTCACGTTATCAACCGGCGTTATACAGAAACCTACATTATGTTTAGTAGACAAACAGATGTGTTCACGTCGATAACCTATTTAACGGGCCATGGAAACATGATAAAAAAAGTGAATTGATATGAAGCACTTAAGGATGTAAAGAAAGACAACAGCTTGATTTGCCGGTATGTTTGCTTTCTTTGTGTTCTCAAAATATTTAATTTAAAAATCTTGTGACTTCCCTGCATTCTAATATTCTGTCCACAGCAACAGCCGATATGGTAGCGATAGATACTTGCTTATATTTCAAGAATGCTTTTAATATTTTAGAGTCTGCAAATTTTAGGTATCAGATGTATTGCTTCTTACAAATAATAGCTAGATGCTTATTTATAATACAAAGCATTAGGCCTACTTTTATTACTACATGAAATTTTTGCATGCAGTTCCTATAGTCGAGCCCATTACTAAACCGTATTAGAGGAATGTGTTTGTGTTTGGTATTTTACATGGACTAGCTGGAGCGCAGGAGTCGCGTGATAGGTTGTTCCTCTTGACTTCTGAACTCGGAGCTCGTGCATTATTTAAAAGGATGCTGACGTTTTACAACCTATTTTTCAAACGTCTATTTCACCCCAGTAACATTGAGAGTAATTCACTTTCTATACAGGCAACGCGCCAAGCTCTTTCGGATTGAAACTATTGCAAGAAATAATGATAAGTAGAAAAGATTTTTTACTCTTTGCGAAGCGAAGGTATATGCAGTTTTAATAAATACGGAGAGAAGAGTGGTATTTTCCACTCTCTCTTTTTTATTTGTAACTGTAGACTGAAGTTTCAACGCAGTTGTTATTTATTAGACTCCACATGAAACGATAATCGCTTAGGGAAGAGAAAGGCGTATTGTGAACAGTAACTGCAATCTTAAAATATTCGTGACATTTATCTAAAGGGCTACGTGCACAATGGAGAAGAGAAAGACAAAGAAAAAAGGAAAGAAACGCAAAGGAGATAGGGAGACAATGAGAATGCAAGTGCAGTTGAAAGAGAAGTGAAATAATAAACTGGGTATCATTAAATGACGCGCAATTTTTTTAGTTGGTTATTTAACAAAGCTGTATCAATTACTAGGTTATTTAGCGTCGATAGGATTGATGAGACAGAGATGATATTTGCCGAGATGAGGCCGAGGATTCGCTATAGACTATCTGGCATTTGTCTTACGGTTGGGAAAGCCTCGGATAAAATCCCAAACAAGCAATTGGTCCAAGCGGGAATCGAACCCACGCCTGAGCAGCAGGCAAGCGTTTCAGCCGACTGAGCTACGCAGGTGGCCAATGATACATAATACAGTGGAAGCTCTTAAGTTCAACAGAAATCAAGTTCGACATTCTATAGTTCAACTGCTTACGTAGGAGAATTAGACACACCTCTATACTGGCACTAAGAAATGGGTTTGCCATTTGAATAGGAATTGGTCCTGTGTCTTATAGTGATACTTTTGTTAAAGGAAAACAGAATATTTTATTGATTAGGATATCCACATTGCTCACCGATTTTAAATTAATGAACTCTTCTTTTTCTATTTGAGAATTGTGCCGTTTGTGAGATGGAACAGTCGAAACCCACTGTGGTACTAGAAGCGCATACACAAGTCTCGGGGCGGGCAGGAAATGCAAGTACAGTACTGTATTCGTTGATGGATAACCAATAAAAATGTGTATTCATTTCACCTGCCACACCCACTACTCCTATTGGACAGAACTTTCAATTCTGTTCTGTCGAACTTACGAGTCCACTGTACATCGTACATATATTACGAAAGAACTAACATATTTTCTATGTTGAATAAACGTTAATCAAACTTAAATAAAATAAAATTATGGTTTATTTAACGACGCTCGCAACTGCCGAGATTATATCAGCGTCGCCGGTGTGCCGGAATTTTGTCCTGCAGAAGTTCTTTTACATGCTACTAAATCTAGTGACACGAGCCTGTCACATTTAAGCCATCGACCTGGGCCGGTATCGAACCCGCAACCTCGGGCACAGAAAGCCAGCGCTATAGCAACTGCGCCACTCAGGACGACATTTATACCTAGCCCTATGCTTTGAAAACATATAATATCTCAATGTTTGATTTTCTATCTAAGTCAATCTCAACATAAAAGATGTAATTGTAAAGTAAACAATGAAAATATTGATGATAATCCAGCACACTCCATTTATTCCTAAAACTAAAAATTTATTGGCAAGACCGGAAATCGAGGATTTAATATGTCTCGCACACCAACTGGAAAAGTTATAATATAGCAAAAAAGACGTTTTGTTGTCACTTATTTTTGAGAACGTGTACAGTTGTGACGTATTGGTGCATAATGTCGTTTCAGCAGCTTCCAAAACCGTGGAATTATTGAGAGTATTTTAAATCGATACCGGTAATGTTTTAATACATTTTCACCCAGAAGTTTTCTCATGAAGCATACAAATATGTGGGAATAATCAAATTTAGTGAATTGGTAACGTGTC
Source organism: Periplaneta americana (assembly GCF_040183065.1). Classification (NCBI taxonomy): domain Eukaryota; kingdom Metazoa; phylum Arthropoda; class Insecta; order Blattodea; family Blattidae; genus Periplaneta; species Periplaneta americana. The sequence goes on along the minus strand of NC_091117.1, from coordinate 120,417,583 downwards.
TAACTTTTGTCCCGACAGGGATCTAAAGTGCGAGAATATATGGGATTAAGTTAAGTTACGATGCATTTGTGCCTAACATTTTCTCATTAAGCGTCCAAAATTGTAGGTTTAATGATTATCTTGTCAAATAGTGAAGTAAAGATTCCAAGATGTGAGAGTAATGTGGAGCTCATGAAATTATTTACTGGTGCCTGACTGCCTAACGATGTTTAATCAAGCATTAAAAGTGTAAGATATTTAACGTCTAGTGAAGTGATGATACTGGAATGGATACTGTAAGTGGCAAACGTTTTCCTCATGAAGCTTTCCAAAATATAGAAGTATTGAGAATCAGAGGGATATTTCATTAGGCCTATATTTACTAGCAGAATCAATTGGTAAATCAAGCATACTAATTTATTATGGTATTGAATGTAATAATTTATCTGTAGTAATGTCACGAGAGGCCTGAGATTTGCCGATAAATCCACGAGCGAAGCGAGTGGATTTATCTGGGAAATTTCAGACCTCGAGTTACATTTATTAGGACTATTTCGTGAATAAAATAAAAATGTAAATAATATATTCCTAAAATTCGATCACAAAATGTTAATAATCGTATATCAACGAATACTTAACCTATTCAGACATTGTAAAGTTGAAATACTCGTAGATGAATATTGATTACTGCAATAAAGAAATTCCATGTTATTATTCAGTAATGCCAAATGCGAAAAGCGAAATACAGGTTTAACAATATTAATTACATGTACTGCACCTTTCTCTTATTATTATAACATAAATACATTTTCATTATCTGCTGAATTCATTATTTAATTTAACAGTAACAGTGGGGACAGCTATAACCAATGCTTATGTATTCACAGCGAGACATGTTGCTACACAGTGAAGCCATCTCTGTATAGATAGGTCTAATTAAAACACGAATTTTATTACGCCAAACGGAAGGCAGTTTGACCATAGACCTCATTATTACTATGCAAGGTCTTTGGGTTTCATATGCGATGATGTTACATAAATTTGAATATCTGACTTTCCATTAATTGTTTAATTCCATTCACAACATTAAAATTGTAAAGGCTACAATTATAGGTTAAGTTACCTGTGGCAGCAGGACCAATGTCAGCTGTGCCTTATTTCGACCGTTACTTACAATCAGTGCTACACGAAAGCATTTTTTATGGCTTGACAAACGCATTCTCGCTGTAGTGTGTAAAGGAACTAAAGCTGCATCTACACAGTTCAATATTCCAATCGCGTATGCGTGCAATCTGGTAAGAATATTGAAAGGATCAAGTTTAAAAGGTACGTTCAATTAAGGTGCATGAAGATTTTGTGTCTACATGGTGCGCCGTTTTGAACGTCGTCTTCACTGCGTAAATAAAATATATTAATTAATATTAAATATCAATCTTGCATTCATTGCTTTAAAATTGAAAGAAAAGTTTAACCGTGTAGTTGCATCTTAATGTATTCATGATCATTCATTTATGGGGAAACAGTTGGTGACAACGACTAAACAAAAGAATGACCATGCGATAAATTGATAGCGATAAATCTAGCTGCAAAAATTATCGCAAAGTGTGACTGTAGCTGGTTGGAATTCAAAATTTCATTACACTTCATTGGTCGAAAATGGAATGACGTCATATAAACGAAATAGTCGTCATAAATGAATGCTTTAAAACTACTTTTCCCACCTAAGTCGTGTAGTTCAATAATTTTATGTTACATCTTTTCTTGGAGTAGGTCTTCAAATTATACATACTTATGCATATATTATATACATATATACATATACACGTATATACTATATGTTGTACCCTTAATTCTTCTCCAAAAGTAGCGCACTTAGGATCACCGGAGAAAATAGAACTATGGAACTAATATCATCTTTGTTGATAATTCTCGCTCAGAAAGAAACGATTTGGTGCAAATACGAAATATTCTTTCAACACATTATCTTACACTTTGACGTGAAATGTCTATATTCGACATTGTAAAGTTTTAACATGAAAGGTTTACTCTAACATCACTCGCGGTACCATGGAAACAGAAGTGTCTCGTGGTTTTCCACGCGGTCTGTCTCGTTCCATTGTCTTTTAATGTGCCTCGAGGTTTCCCGCCAGGCTTTCGCATATTGCCTTCGGTACTAGGAAGTGTTTACTCAAATGTTACTCGCACAGTGTAAAGGCTCGAATCACGTTTCTTGTGAGGACTGCGGGAGTTCCACACGATGTGCAGGTTTTTAACGTCTTCGGCGTTCCTGACCTGTCATGTTTCTCCCTTTCATGCGGTAGCTATTTGGTTATATCCATTTTTGGCTTTTTCCTTCAAAATTCTCTTAAGTTCCTTCAGTGGAACTGCGGACCTCGCAATGAGACAAATGGCCTACAGAACTGGAGCTCACATATTCAGTTTTCTCAGTTTTCTTGTAAGGACGAGTTCTTGCGTACCTTTTAAACGTTTCTCTTCTCATATCCCCATTGACAACAAGGTTTGTCACATAACTGTCATGGAACTATTCAGTACACGAGTTATCTTGTATTTTATTATTGCTATTTGAGTACAAGCTTTCACGCAATGATCGGATTCTCTTACATCACCCTTCAATTTTTATTTGATTTCTTCGTCCTTATTTCCGTTAGACACCTTGTAGTCCAGATATTTAGAAAAAGTTCTTGCTTGGTTTCTAATTGGCTTATAAAATAATAATTACAAGCATTTTAAGAATTTATCCTCTATTCATTTTAATAGAATTCCTAATAGTTCTCGTATCATCTCATAATTCTAGAATGACTTGGGTAGTTAAGAGAGACATTAAATAAGGAATTTCAGTTGTAATTTGAATGCCAATTCTTCATATGGCCTACTTCTACACCTCAATAATTTATAATAGTGGTCTCGTGCTAAATCCCATTACATGTTGCTGGTATTGCATAAGTACTCCCTCACATTTCTCATTCTTCCTTCCTTGTCAATCAATAATCTACTGTAACGCAAGGCGTCCTGCAGACACGCTTTTAGTCTGATTTGAGACGTTGGTCTCCAAAACCATCTTTGCGCACAACATGAGAATGTCGTGAAGAAGAAACAATTACCATGTAGTTTTATATAGGTCAGGGTTTATTCTTGGCACCATTAATAATTGACAAAGGACTTATATTTTACTTTTCTCCTAAGACGTGTGTTTAAGAGTCTTGTCACTCTTAACAAATCTATATATATATATATATATATATATATATATATATATATATATCTACTCCTCATTTTAATTCACGAATTTCTGACCTAATGGGCAACTTATATCTGACCTAGAGCTATTAATGATCAGAAATTAAGATAATAAAATGTACAGAAGTAACTTAAGACTGATTTCGGAGAATAACTAAGAATATCATTCATGTTCTGAAATTTACTGTCTCCAATGTTTCGGAACTATTCACATGTTTGTTCATCAGAATGCTATTTCCTAAGAGCTGAACTATTGACTATTCTGCTGGATTTTATATAATTAGAGACCGGATTTTAACGGGAAAATTTTTCATCAAAAATGAAAGTTATAGCCCCCCCCCCAAAAAAAAAACTTGAAAAAGGACTATATTACTCTCCAAAACATACTTCAGCACATTCATGGATATACATGGTACAAACAATCTTACTTATCTCTTCACAGCATAAGGAAAGTGTTGTATTTGATATAGTCAAAAAAGGACTTCAAAAAAGGACTATATTACTCCCTCAAAAGAGTGCTATTTTAATTTAAAACACATTTCAGCACATTCGTGGATACACATAGCACACATAAGCTTATATTTATCGCTTCACAATATAGGAAAAATGTTGTATTTGATCACATTCAACATTTCAATATGTTTCAATATGATTGTGCTTCTTTGAATGCAGAATGTCTTTATAAACTGAAAATGTTAATTAGTTAGGATACAATTAATTATGATACTTAATCACTCATTTAAAGTTTGTATGACTGCAACCTGTGTATTTTTTTGTGTGACTATACTTTGTTTATAGTTTTTTTCTCCCTCTGTCTTTATTTCTTGTGTAGCTTTACTTGTATGTAGTGTATTTTTTCTGTTTATTTCTATTATTGTATTTGTATTCCTGGTGTTGTGGAAGAGAAGGCCTGATGGCCTTAACTACACCAGAATAAATAAATAAATAAATAAACAAATTAATAAATGAATGAATAACTAACTAACTAACTAACTAAATAAATAAATAAATAAATAAATGACCGCTCAATATCAACTGAAACCACAGGTGAAAATTTTATTTTTATCCTGAACTCTAAATCAGCACACTTTATTAGTTTTTCAATGTCTGGAATCAGAAGAAGAACGATATTTATTTTCGCTTGCTCAGGAAGTTATAGACTATCGGAAAAAAATAAAAAAAAATATCTAAATGATTGCGATATTCTGTCAAAAAAGGACCAAAATGAGAGATGTTTTTAAAGAAGGGAGAAAAAGGGGCATATGGACTAAAAAGGGGAAAAAGGGAAGTCAAAACCACATAATTTGGTCGATGAAAGATAGTTTTGAACATCGTAATTAATTATTTCATATTTCGTGTTGAGATAAAAAAGAGATTCCCTTTAAAATCCGGTCTCTAGATATAATTTTATAATCCAAACAGATGATAACATCAATATTGTTATAACTTGTGCATGAAAATCAGAACGGGAAATACTGAAGTGGGTTTTCTTTATCAAAATAACAGGATAAATAAAAATGAACAACACTAATAATAAATGACCGGACAGAAAAATGTAATAATACTCAGTTTATAAACAACTGAGTGATAAAACGAAACAGCATGGAATAAACAAAGCAAGACAAAGTGAATAAAATTTCGCTATCCTAATATGCGAAAATGTTTCCTCTATGAGACATACAAGCATAAGGCACGTACAATCTTACGCATTGTTTATTTACTCATCTGAGCGGGATGAATAAGATAACGTGGTGTTTGTGCGCCCATACGAAAATTATAACGTAGTAGTTTAACGAAGTTTTTATCACACTATAGAATAGTAGCATTTATGATCTTTAATGTGGTATGTAAGAAATGGATTGTCTGTTGCGAAAAGAAGTCGTGGCAGGCCCCCCGGAAAATATAGAAATATTTCAACTATGCTTAGAAAATATTGGTAGTTTAAATAAATGTAAAAACGAAGAAACCATCCGGTTTAATATTAAAAATAACACCTTTATGATACATACCTCTTGAACTTTTCTGTGGACAGTCACTTTGTGCCACTGGTTATCATCGAATCGAACTCTGTTGGGTTTTATCTGCATCTCCAGGCGTCCATTTCCGAGATTCATTGTTAACATGACACCGCCATCTTTGAGAGCCAGGTTCAAGTAGTCCTGACCATCACCTATTGGAAGAAAAAAGAATGTCATTATTCACGTGTCTACTTAAAATCAATTGTATATTTAAGAGACTCCTATGGGCACGCGGAAGCATCGCGATTAAGGCGTTTCGGTCCAAGCCCGAGGGTTGGATTCCCGATTTAGTTACGTACTTTCTCCAATGATCTAATCCTTCCTTCTGTATGTAGCTCACTCAGCCTCAATGGAAATGAAAAGTTTTTCTTTGGGTAAAGATGGCAAGCATATAAGATTGAAATCCCTATTGCTATTAATGCCTATTGTCTTAAAAAATGGAAGCCTTAACCTTCCGATACTCTTTGGCTTCCATGATCTGGTAATAAAAATAACTTTATCTTTACATACGTCCTTCCCCAAAAGCTTCAAAGATATTGTAGAATTATTTTAAATAATTCATACTTTTGGAAAGTAAAAAAAAAAAAGTTGGAATTCTATCCAGATGAAGGCATGTCTGAACAACTCATTCCTTTCTTTCCTTGTCAAGGAGTCTTGCTAACGGTTTTTTTCGTCCCCACAAAATAGTCCTCAAGTTGATTTCAACTTTCGATATAATGAAAACTAAAGTGATCATTCATCAAAATAAGACAAAACTTAGGAAACTTATATAATAGATTTTAGGGATATAGTTGTAAAGATTTCAGAAGTAGGGCTTTGCGTATACCACCGTATTCAACGTTCTTAAACTACATACAGGGTTCATCATCAGGACAAAGTAGATTCAGTAGGCCTATTCTGTTCACTCGATATGTCTGGCTCTACTGTTTGGAATGGCCAGACTTCTGAAGACAATTTATGCCTTGAAGATAACATATACGTTATCATTATACGTTTTAAAAGTTTCAAAATTCATTTACTCTATTATTTATTTTACCAATTATAGTGCTGTCTATAGATTGTTTTCTTGAACATACAGGCCTACTGAAACATACATTAAATAATTTACTGTACTACCAGATAAAAGATATGTTTTCCTTAGTGCACATAATGTAAGCCTACGTTCATAATCCCAAAGTACAAGTAGGCCTATGTAATAATAATAATAATAATAATAATAATAATAATAATAATAATAATAATAATATTACTAATAATAATATTACTAATACTAATAATAATAATAATAATAATAATAATAATAATAATAATAATAATAATAATAATAATAATAATAATAATAATACTTTCCTTCTGGAGTGTCAAAATGGCTTTAGAAAAGGAAGATCATGTGTAGATCCATTATTTAGTATCAAACTATTGTTAGAAAAAACAAGAGAATTTAATTTAGAAACCCATATAGCTTTTATTGATTTTGTGAAAGCTTTTGATAAAGTCCGAAGAGACCTTTTATTCGACATATTACAAGATAAAAATATTCCAAATTTGCTATTACAAAATATAATAGAAATCTACACAGACAGAAAAACAAGTGTCAAAATAAATAACTGTATATCCGAAAGAAAATTAGTTAATAATGGAGTTCGACAAGGTTGTCCACTATCACCAACTTTATTTAATATCTATATAAATGAAATTATTTTAAAATGGAACCAAATCTACACATCAGGAATCAAAATAACTAGTGCTCTAACATTAAATACCTTACTCTATGCCGATGATCAAGTCATAATTTCCAATTCAGAGGACAATTTACAAAGAGGATTGTATACATTAAATAAAATATTAAAAGATTTTGGGATGGAAATTTCAGCACAAAAATCAAAAGTAATGGCATTTTTAGGACAAGACCCAATCAGAAGTAAGATAATACACAATAACCAATGCCTCGAACATGTGCAACATTTCAATTATCTGGGTTGTGAAATATCTTATCAAAATGAAAAAGATGTGAACAAGAAAATTACCAAATTTAAACAAATTCTAGGAATAATAAACAATACATTAAAAGCTAAATTAGTACAAAAATCTACAAGAATAAAAATATATAATACACTAGCATTACCTTCCCTTTTATACGGAAGCGAGATTTGGACATTAAAGAAAAAAGACATGAACAGAATCAAAGCAACGGAAATGAAATTTTTCAGGAGGACAGCAGGATATACTCTTTTAGACCGGGAAAGGAATGAAGAAATTTTAGAACAATTAGAAGTAGAGTCAGTAGAAGAAAAAATCAGCAGATACAAATTCAATTGGCTAGATCATGTAAGAAGAATGGAAAATCCAAGAATCCCAAAAATTATGATGCAATAAAAACCTACAGGACATCGTCGACCAGGAAGACCTTTAAGAAGACTGCTAGATGGGGCCGAAACAGGTCTACAGAGGCCTAATTCGTGAAGGATGATGATTATGATTATGATTATGATTATTATTATTATTATTATCATTATTATTATTTACGTTTTACATAATTGCATCAATCCGGCTATCTAGCATTTCAGACTTCACTGTAATAAAATAAATTGTCCCCAGGATAGTTTATAAGACTATCGCTAGAAGGTGTTCAATGGTGGGGCTGTCACCTTAAGAGTCTCCGGACCGACATGATAAGGCATTTCCTTCAAACAGATGTGATATTTTAAAACAGGCTGAAAGAAATAAGTCTCCTGGCGAAGATGGAATTAATATCGAATTGTTCAAATTTACTGGGTTGAAGTTTTTAAAAGATTTCTTAAATTTCTTAATAACATTTAGTCAGGGAAGAATATTCCAAATAGTTGGTATAAAGTGATTGTCATCCTCATATTTAAAAAGGAAGATATATAGAAAAACGTAAAAACTACAGAGGAATAAGTTTATTAAACACTGGCTACTAAATTTACTCATCTATTTTAAAAAAAGAGATTAAATGCTCATTATGAGACATTGATCTGTGTAGATCTAAATGGATTTAGAAAGGGCCGTTCATGTGCTGAGGCTGTGTTACTTTAAAAATTACATTAGAAAAGATAAACGAGTATAATTTAGAATCACATCTAGCTTTCATCGATTACAAAAAAGTTTTTAGACGGGTTAAATGGAGATAAATTATTATATTTACTAAAAGAAGATACTGTTTCAAATCAATTAATATAATTAATATTTAATATTTATGAAAATAAAAAAATTGCTATTAAAATAAATAGAGAAATCACAGATTTTAAATCCATAAATGCAGGTGTTCGACAAGGTTGTCCTCTTTCTACACTATCCTTTGTAAGTTATATTATTTTATGCTCGACCATGCCGAGATGTAGTAATTATACACCTGGTAGCAGCCCTTTAATGGACCTCATTAAAGTACACCTATTCATTAATGTTCAGGTGTTCCACCAATCAGAAAACACCATTGTAGCAATATGGAAGCGCAAGTATCGATTATTCTCGGATATGCAATCGAAAGACAACTAGCGAAACGTCACGGAGGCTGGAAATCCAATACTGTCGCAGAAGGTTATGTTCTGTTACTACAATAATTACCGTAGCGTTAATTGTAAATAATATTCAAATAAATTCAATTTGTCATCTCGTTTTTAATGTCTAAATCAATTTCAAGGTTATATCAAGATTAATGTTCATTTTACTCTCTAGATTATATATCAAGGTCAATGACATTTGTTTCTCGGAAAAAATCAATACTTTCGCGTCTGCGCACATCTCACAATTTACGAGATATTGCACGAGGTCAGTTCCGCTCCACAGTCAGATAAGAATAACATGAATACTTATGAATAATTTCAAGTTAGAAATATGGTCGAGCATAAAAAGTCGTATGAAACTAGCCTATAATGGCAATTAAGACGCTCGTATGAAAATTATGAAACTCGCTTGCGCTCGTTTCATAAACATACTCGCGTCTTAATTACTACCATTATAGGCTCGTTGCATAATGTACTATTATGGTAAATAAATGGCAAAACCGATGTCCAAATGGAGGATACATCCCCATTAACCCTTTGATGCACGCATTTGGGAGGAAAATAAAAAATTGTGTTTGCAATGAAATTAATCTTTTATTTGTCTAAGAGAACTACCTCAAATTTTAAAAATTTGAAAAAAATTCAATTTTTGACACAGAAAATGGGTGGTTTCATGGTAGAACCACTATGCAATACTGCAGAACACAATGCCTCCAGACTTATTGTGAATGATACGAAAGGAAACAGTTTCTGGTCTCATTAAAGCAAAGTGCCACTCCACAAGTGTTGCAGGAATTTACTCCTGTGTGGTTGAACTTTAGTGCTGCAATAAGCACGGCGTCTTGAAGATCGACACATAGGCGTATGTGCCACCTTGTCGAATCTTTTCTCATACGGGACCGTTGGCTTGAAGTGGTGCACAGGTTTTAGTACTGTCTTTCTCCCTCTAGGTTTTGGAATATTAGCTGCGACCAAACCATCAACAACTGCCAACCTGAAATTCTTCAGAGTCAGTTCTCCACCTTCACCTCTCAACGAATATACCAAGAAGGCATTAGTCACAGTGACACCAACAAAATACCAAAAAATACGGTGGCACTATCTTCTGCATTTTCTATCAATCTCGTACAAGGATTTCAACATACCAGCTTTGTCAACATAACCCATATTGTGACAGCCACCTCGAGACTCGAACACGCGTCCCGCAAGAGTCGCGCGGGAGTCGACACGGGCTCCACGGAGCACTGGAAAGAGCGACTGCTGCAGAGAGGAGAGATATCCGGATGATTCGAGAATGGAATCTTTCGCGAACTCTCCAGAAACTATAGTTTGGTTATAAAAGAGAAGACGCAAGTGAACGTCAGTCAGCCCGTCATAAGCCAGTGTTGTTACAGGCAGATTTGGACAGTAAGCGAGTTAGTCTTGTGTAGCAGCTTCGAGACCAGAGCGCGACTTGAGTTGTGTCCGTAACTGTGGAGCCTGAAGCCCGGAGTTCGAGTGCAGTGGACCGCAGTTGGGGGACCTGAGTTCGAAGTTCAGCGGATCGTCTCTGAAGGTCTGGGGTTCGAGATTCTGTGAACGCGAGTGACTGAGCTAGAAGAACTAGCCAGACAAACGAGCTGTGAACTGAGAACTGACATTTCTATGTTGTAAATAGTGCTTTGTGAATATTAGTTAAGAATAACAGTTCATTGTTGTTCGTAATAGTCCAAGTAAATTGTCATTGTCGTTTGTGGAGTGCAATAACGAACGCTGTGTTGCTGTGCGGAGAGCAGATCCCATTGTTGACGGGAGTGAAATTAAATTGTAGAGAGTGATAATTATTGTTGAGATAATAAAATTTACATTGTTATTCAGTATAAAAAGTTACAATATGTTTGTTGCAGTCCTTCACGAGTTGTGGACTATCAATTTCAGTGATTGTTCCATTCTTCTCTTTCCTTGAAACAGTGGCGACAATAGATGGATCGTGGTAATTAGAAAAGAAAATAATGGACCTTCTATCCTTCCACTTGAGCCAGGCCACTCCAGCATATGACGTACGGCTATCACTCTCACCACGTTTCATGTCGCGATCTCTTCTTTCGTCGTGTGGTAAACCAATACGCCCATGTCTAACTGTACCACATGCATACATATTTTGCTGCCTTAGAGATCATCAGATTCACACTTGTGAAGAAGTTGTCAAAAACACTTTGTGATTGTCACCAACCATCTCTTCCTTGTAGCCATGATGAATAAACTGACACAAAAATGGAACATTTTGCTGGATATGGTAAGCATAACTACCCTGTTTGCATTGTGGTTACGTTTTGAAGCCACCACATTATTTCTATATTGATGCCACATGTGTCGAAGAAATTACAATATTGTTACTGAAATATATTCTAAAAGACCGAAAGACAAATAATACTAAATAGAAACTTACGTATCTGTGATACTTTAGCATACAACTGAAATAAAAACACGTCGCGAGTTTTCCACACCCCAACTATACACAACAACATCGGGCATCTTAATGAACAGGCTCAGAAACACAAATATAGGGAAAATAAAATTCTTCTACAGTTACTAAGGATCAGTGAACGCAGCACAGTAGTTTTAAAATAAAAACCACTCTGTAAGTAGGCGGAAAACTCAAATTTAAAGGTGGTTACATACTGTAATCACTGCGCTTCAAAGGGTTAATAGATACACTAAAATCGCTACAATTCTTTTTGCAGGTGATCTAGTATTATTAGCCATAAATAAAGATGACATCCAAAAATCAATACATTTTCTAAATATTATTGCAAAAGAATTTAACATGGAAATTTCTGTCAAAAATCCGAAATAATGGCATTCTATGGAAAAGAACTCGTAAGGAGCAAAATTTGTATTGAAGATAAAATTTTAGAATATGTTAACACATTTAAATATTTAAGCTACACTCTTTCATATGAACAAGAAAAATATATATGCATTTCAAAACTACCAATTATATAAAAGTCATGGGAATTATTAACTTAATATTTAAGCCTACTTTAGTACGTCACACTAGATTAAAAGTATATAATATTTTGGCAAGACTTACTCTAGTCTATGGCTCAGAAGCATGGATAATTCTGTGGTGTTCGGGTAAAGGGGTATAAGTCATTATTTTGTCCAGGTGGAATTTTGTTCCCCAGATGAACACACAAGTTAAATTATACAAGTGGGTGTGCAAAAATCAAAGAATACAAGCTGTTAATGTGTTTTATTTGTGTAGAAAATGATTTGTAATAAGGGTTCCAAGTTTAATTTTCATTTATCTCCGAACTCATTTTTATGACTTATCTCCCTTTACCCAAACACCACAGCATTATCAAGAGAGATGTGCAGACAATAACGACTAGAGAAATGACATTTATGAGTAAAACAGCAGGATACACACTTTGGGATAGAAAACGAAGTGAAGAAATTTTGAAAGAATTAGGAGTTACACCCATGACTGATTTGCTACATAAATACAGGTAACGGGAGGAGACATGTGGAAAGGATGCCGAGGAGACGATGGCCAAAATCAACTTTAGTATCTCACTCTACTGGAAAACTATCTATCGGAAAACCTATGAAAATATGGCAAGGAACCATAGAGACCACAACGGATCCCTAGGTCCAAGGAGTGACCAGGTGATGATGATGATGATGATGATGATGATGATGATGATGATGATGATGATGATGATGATGACGACGACGACGACGACGTTTTACGTAATGTGTATAATTAGTTTCGTAAGAATAATTCATATAGAAAAAGCTGGTCGCAAATTACAATAACTTCTATATTATTTTCCTGTTTATCAAAATTAATCTTTAAATTGAAAAATGTAGACTACAGTATTACACGTATTTTGCGATTACAACACTACCATCATATTAAAGACTTGGCACACATTAGACCTAATGTGAGAGGGCATTCATTCATACCCTTTTCTTGAGTTCCGAATAATATAGACTATTATGGATAATGTCCCGGGGTGGTGAAGTTATATTATAGAACGGTTTCCTATATTCCCCTCAAAATATTAAAACCGGGTGGTGCATCCAGGCTTTTAACGTGTATACAGCGAGAATGAAACAGAGACATTGGAGCTGTATTTCTTCCTCGGAAATACGAAGTTTTCGAAGGAAAATGTTAGTATTTCTTTTTCCATAGCGGCTGGGTTTGCTAGCTATACACATGAATTCGTGTAGAAATATGCACGGGGTTGAAGAAGATACCAGATATAAAACTCAAACACCACAAAAAATATAATATAAAAAATAATTATCATTAGTTTTAATAATTTAACAAAAATATTGGTCTTGTAAACCAAAAATAATTAAAATATATGAATCTTTTAACGTACAGCAGAGTTCGTATAGGTCAGTTTCTTTCAGATGCGTTTCCAATTCACTGTGGGCTAAAGCAAGGAGATGCACTATCACCATTACTTTTTAACTTTGCTCTAGAGTATGCCATTAGGAAAGTCCAGGATAACAGTGAGGGTTTGGAATTGAACGGGCTACATCAGCTGCTTGTCTATGCGGATGACGTAAATATGTTAGGAGAAAATCCACAAACGATTAGGGAAAACACGGGAATTTTACTGGAAGCAAGTAAAGAGATAGGTTTGGAAGTATATCCCGAAAAGACAAAGTATATGATTATGTCTCGTGACGAAAATATTGTACGAAATGGAAATATAAAAATTGCAAATTTATCTTTTTAAGAGGTGGAGAAGTTCAAATATCTTGGAGCAACAGTAAGAAATATAAATGATACTCGGGAGGATATTAAACACAGAATAATTATGGGAAATTCCTGTTATTATTCGGTTGAGAAACTTTTATCATCCAGTCTGCTGTAAAAAAAATCTGAAAGTTAGAATTTATAAACCAGTTTATATTACCGGTTGTTCTTTATGGTTGTGAAACTTGGACTCTCACTTTGAGAGAGGAACAGAGATTAAGGGTGTTTGAGAATAAGGTGCTTAGGAAAATATTTGGGGCTAAGAGGGATGAAGTTATAGGAGAATGGAGAAAGTTACACAACACAGAACTGCACGCATTGTATTCTTCACCTGACATAATTAGGAACATTAAATCCTGATGTTTGAGATGGGCAGGACATGTAGCACGTATGGGCTAATCCAGAAATGCATATAGAGTGTTAGTTGGGAGGCCGGAGGGGAAAAGACCTTTAGGGAGGCCGAGACGTAGATGGGAAGATAATATTAAAATGGATTTGAGGGAGGTGGGATATGATAATAGAGAATGGATTATCTGGCTCAGGATAGGGACCATTGGTGGGCTTAGGGGAAAGGACTATAAGAGTACGCACATAAATTAATTTGCTTGCCAGCATTAAAGTTGAGTGATAAAGTAAAAACTTTTTATGTCATTGAAGTTATTGAACATTGTTTATTTAAACATAAAACACAAATCAGTTACACAAGAAATTATAGATGAGTATTGGCCCTTTAATCAAAATCTGGGCATTGCGCACTCTTGTAGGAACAAGCATCTAAGAGCGCGCATACAGTCCTTCAAGAGTACGCGCTAACATATGTCACAAATAAATACGCCAGTTCCCTCATAGCATGAGCAGGCTTCATGCCACCATTCATTGCAGTTTTCGCATTGCACCCAGTCTTCTGTCAACGGTTCCTGATATTTTTTACCATAACCTGGACAGAAAATATTGTAATTTTCTTTGGATGTTGTGGGAGTTTCTGGGTCAATCCTCAGTCGCTTTTTCTCCTTTGACCAAATGGATTTCTGATCAGTTCCTTCGATTTGTTTCCTCCCTCATGTCTCCAGAGCATTCTTGTATGGAGATGAAGTCATTATTTCTGATTTCTTCCCCGTCCTCTTTTTGATTGGAGGTTTGCTGCAGGTAGATGAAGCAGAGTGGACGGCGAGCAAACTTGTCCATTCAGATTATTTTCACCGTCAGGACGAGAGATAAAATTGTTTGAAATATATCTTGACGGACTTGTTGAGATTTCTCTACATGAAGATTTAACTGAATTTTCTGTTGAGGCTTCCTCTCTTCAGTTTCTTGATTGGGTTCTGATCTAGATGCCACGGCAGACGATAGGAAATCATCCTCCATGAATATTTCTGGGTTAAAAGGGAAAATTCCTATGGCACGGAATGAATTCTTCGCCTTTTCCAGAGTAGCTACTTTTTCATATGCTCTACAGAACAGAGAAGACACTTCCGTGTGAGTTATTACACGTCCTGGATTGCGAACCATAAATTTATCACATTCTGTAGAATAGACAGATTTAAGGGGTACAAAGATGCTTTTATCAAGGGGCTGGATCATGTGGCTCGCATTTGGGGCAGAGTAAGAAGTGTGATGAAGTGTTCTCTGCAGTATAATATTGCTTCCAAGCTGCAATGCGAAGTGTGGTTATCCAGATTAGAAGAGCTGGATCAACCTTGGTTGGCTTTACACATTTTGTGAAATGTTGCAGCCATTCCACGAAAAGCTCCGTGTTCATGAATCCAGAATCCGAAATTAGGTGCAAGGTGCCTTCAGGAGCATCTCTGTACAATTCAGGATTGAGTCTCTTCCTCGGAAAAATAATAGCTAGAGGAATGTAGATGCCTGTTGGAGATAGACCGCACAATTGAAACTATCTGTCCTCTCTCAGCTGACGCAACTTTTCCTATACGACGTTTCCTAAAATGAAGAATCGAACGATGTTTATTCTACAAAATTGTAAATATACTAAAGTATACCTACTTAGTAGAAAATTTTATATAAAAATTAACCTTTATAAACATCAACAAGAAACACTAACATTTCTAGAAAAAGTTTAAACTGCATTATTTTATCCGACAATGCTAGAAATGTTAGTGTCCTCCAAGAGCACGCACGCACTCTTGAGGGATCCAGCTCTGCGTCCTCTTTAAGGCCTGGTTGTACTGACAAAAAATTACAATAGATGGAAGTAGCATGCAATAACTGATTTCCCGCTTTGTGCGAAATTACAGGCTAAGGAAGAACGTTTTCCATGCGCACATTGTAAAACCTATTTCAAAATTATTTCCTGAGAAAGAAACTAATTTCAAAATACACAGAATTACAAGATTAGTATAAAAAATTGCAACTTCCCAATAACTAATATAATCCTCAGCAATAAAAAGTGACTTCTATATCAGAACATCGCTTATGAAGATACCTTCTTACAAGTTACACTTCAGCTCCTTGCAATGCAGCCAACATAGAAAATTAAAGCTGCGTACTCTTATAGGACTGCTCGCTCTTTGGGTAACTACCCCTATGTGAGGGCGGCAATGAACCTTCGGGCTCCTTAAAAGCCAGTAAGTAAGTAAGTATATGCAAACAAAAACATTTTGTAATGGAAATTTCAATTAGTAACCAAATTATTTCTAAGAATTAATTTTTACACAAAAACGAATTCACTTCCGTATAAAATATCCATAATATAATTAGCAAAGTTATATATGAATATACAGGATGTTTAAAAAATACGGGGCATAATTTCAGGTATGTATTTCCCACATGTAGACAATCAAATAGTTGGTTATAACATGTGTTCGGAAATGCTTCATTTCCGAGTTATGGCCTTCACAACATTGAAATTCACCAGAACGTTTTTCTTTCCGCAGGTCGTTGTCATTACAGAAGATGTTCAAAATGTCCACCTCCTGCTGAATACAGACCTCACATCGATGTCTCATTGACCTGCGAACACGATCCCAAACGCCAGGAGTATTGCGTATGTCCTCAGAATATGCCACAATTCGATTCCGAAGGGATTCCAAATCAGGCACCGGAGACGAATAAACCAATGATTTTAAATGGCCCCACAAGTAAAAATCGAGAGGGTTCAGATCAGGTGAGCGTGGAGGCCAAGCAATTGGACCACCTCTACCTATCCATCGATTAGGAAACCTTCGATTCAAGTACCGGCGAGCCGTACGACTGAAGTGTGCAGGAGCGCCATCATGCAAGAAGTGAATGTGTTGACGATTGATCAGTGGAGTGTCTTCTAAAACATGAGGTATGGTGTTTTCCAGGAAGTTTGTGTACGCCTGCCCCGTAAGTCTGTTTACAAGTACATGGGGTCCATCCAACTAATCGATCACCAATGATACCGGCCCACATGTTGAGGGAGAACCGCACCTGGTGATGAGATGGAACAGTTGCACGTGGGTTTTCATACGCCCATACATGCTGATTGTGGAAATTTGTTATGCCATCTCGTGTGAACTGTGCTTCATCTGTAAATAATACTAAGGCAGGAAAGTTCGGATTTACAACACATTGCTGCAAGAACCACTGACAGAACCTAACTCGTGCAGAGTAATCTGCTGGTGACAGGGCCTGTACACGTTGCAAATGATAAGGATACAATTGATACTCTTTCAAAGCCTCCAGACAGTCGTATGAGGAACATTGACTTGTAACGCTACCCTTCGTGTGCTGATAGAAGGAGTCATGTTCACAGCCTCCAGAATCTCCTCCTGTACTTCTGGAGTTGTAGATCTTGGTCGTCCCCTTCCCAAACCAGGAGAGTTAAATTTTCCATACTCGCACAGACGGTAATGGAGACGTACAAATGTCTTCCGATTTGGACATTGTCGCTGTGGATACCTCTCCTGGTACAAACGACGAGCCAGCGTAGCATTGCCGTCCGCCTTACCGTACATGAAGTGTATCTCTGCCAGCTTTTGATTTGAATACATGTTGCACAGTCTAACGCCTACACAACACTGAATGTAACATTCGCCTCGGAATGAACTGTCAGAGTACCCTCTTAATGTCTCCTTTGACGGCAACGACCTGCGGAAAGAAAAACGTTGCGGTGAATTTCAATGTTGTGAAGGCCATAACTTGGAAATAAAGCATTTCCGGACACATGTTGTAATGAAATATTTTGATTGTCTACATGTGGGAAATACATACCTGAAATTATGCCTCGTATTTTTTAAACACCCTGTATTTTTTTCAAAAGAATTTCTCGATTGAAGACATCACTACGTAAAATTAAATACGTTATGTAATAAAACTTAAAACTGTCTCGGAGACTTACGG